>NC_142798.1:60249450-60337201 GCF_049724085.1 Artemia sp. Qi Xiang Cuo
GATAATTTATTACAAAACATATAAATCAAAGGTTTGTATTTATATGAAGTAAGATACACAAGTTCCTATGTTTTATTTATAATACATATTCTTGTAATAATAAATAAACAACATGATAATCTGGGTTATTATGTCTTATTTATTAATAATATACAATAGTGCCCTTAATAACAAGATTACTATAAACTGTGATAGCAATATTACGCAACAATAGCCTATGTCATTTCGTATATATTATATTAATAATACACTTTTAATAATACATATATTAGAGAACTAAAATGTCTTTTCTACGAGAAAAAATTTAAATATTTAAAGCCAAAATACAGCTTAGTAGCAACAAGTCCGTATTTAGACTGTAAACTTCAATGCAAATATTTTCAAAACCATATTTTCAAGGAAAAATAAATAAGAAAAATAATGTTATTTATCGGTATTTTTGTTGTATTTTTTTTTTTTATCTAATTTACTAATATAGCAAAACTAAAATACCCGTAAAATTTACAGTCACTTAAATCTAAATATTTGCAAAACCTTATTTTCAAAAAGAAAAGATAAGTAAACAACAATATTGGCAGTATTTTCATTTGTGTTGATTTATTTTTTTATTTATCTTAATCCGAAGTCAAGCACGTGTTCTAATTGCAAATTTTAAGGCAAAATTTTTTTTTATTTATATGTATTTTTTTTATTTATATGTATTCATTTTCCAACCCAAAATACCCACACGACGTAGAAACTCTGCTATAAGTATTTAAAAAAATTATTGAAAAAAAGGATGGGATAATAGCATTATTTAAGGAGTATCTTAACAAAGTTGGTACTAAAGAGCGACGATAGTTATATATATATATATATATATATATATATATATATATATATATATATATATATATATATATATATATATATATATATATATATATATATATATATATATAATATATAGATATATATATATATATATATATATATATATATATATATATATATATATATATATATATATATATATATAAAAGCCGTCTTGAGCAAAGAAAAAAGAAAACACAATAAAAATAATAAAGATCACGAACTTCCGATTAAAACGGGACACGAGATACGACGTTAAAAGAGCAAACATAAGTAAAAAGAATAGCTTTTTAAGAGAAAAGAAAGAAATTGTAAAATACTCCATTATCACTGTGGATGGACAAAGTATCCCTACATAAAAGGTTGATTGTTCCTGCTTTTACGGATAAAGATGCCCCCATTTCCTGGAAATATTTTGTTCATGAATGGGTTTGTCTGCTGTTTTAATAAAGTCAAACCTCCTCCAAAAAATGGTTTCAAAATATTTTTTATGCACATACCCAAGTAGAGGGCTATGCACCAACATAAAATTCAGTAGCTGACTTATCGGACTAATTTTGCCAAATTACTTACTGAAATTTCTATCCTGTTCAGCTTGATTCCTCTCAAGTACAGAGTAATACTCATCTATTTTCTCTTGATGATGTAAAAATTCTTCTCTCAGATTTTTCAGCTCTGTCTCTGGAAGAAGGTACCTTTCATTGTAAACCCTAATTTTGTGCTTTGTTGATTACGATCAGAAAATGTTGACCTGCTATAGAAAAAGCAGTTTACTCAATGAAAAGTTAAAAAGGCAAATAAAATAGAAATATTACTTCATTGTTAAGGATTGCATAAAGCAGCTCTGAAAATTCTTCAAGAAGAAAAAGAACTAACAAATTCACATTTTATGGCCATTTTAACCCCTAAACAAACTTTTGTGGGCTTTTCCATGCTTCATGAAAAAAAAAACTTCAAAGCCGTCAGTCAAGCATGCTCTCGGGAGATCCTGTCGGTAGGGGCAGAATTTATTCAAAAGGCACAAAAAAAAGAAAAAAGAGTCAGAGTACATGAAGATTATGCACAGTTTTTGAAAATACCGTAAACAGTTTAATGTTTCAGGAAAAGGGAGGGGGATTTGTTGGGTCGATAATTTTTATCTCAGTCGAAAATGACTGACAATGCCTAAATTTTCAATTTGACACACTCTACTAAAAAAAATTCTCACTGAAACTTCGGTATTAGCATTTTTTTTTTCTTTTAATTCGTAAAGAAAATTTATTCAAAGTCAGCGCATAAACGAAGTTTATACGCTTATAGCAGGCAGATAGAATTCATAAAGTGTTTGTTCACACCATACAATCCTTCATTGTTTTTTCAGTTCTCTGGACAACATCATGTTCAGTATCTCTTTTTTGTACAAGTCAGCGAGGGTAGGTTTGAAAATTAATGTTAAGAGGACTAGGCCACTAAGGCTAGGAGTAAGTGAAGATGAAAAGGAGACGTTGGGTAATGAAAAGATTTATCAGGTGAGCAGCTCCACTTACCTTGGTAGTATTATGATGATAGTATAAGATGGTGGGAGCAGTGAAGATGTTAAAAGCAGAATAGCCAAGGCTCAGGGTGTTTTTTCACAGTTAAAAAAAGTTTGGGAGAATAGGAAGATAAGTATGCAAAACAAGATTAGAATATTAGAAGCTACAGTGATGGCAATAGTCAAATATGGCTCTGAAGCATGGGTGCTCAGACAAGCGGATGAAGATTTGCTAGATGTTTTCCAGAGAAATTGCTTAAGGATTGTTCTGGGTACCCGGCTGACTGACCGTATTTCAAACAATAGGCTGCACGAAAAATGTGGTTCAATACCGCTCTCTAGGGCTATAATGAAAGAAAGGTTGAGGTGGCTAGGGCACGTTGCGGGGATGAAGGATGATAGATTGCGGAAGATTGTTCTTTTTGGCCAACCGTCTAGGGCTAAACGGAAAGCAGATCTTCTTCGTGTAGGATTCGAGGACTTCATAAAGAAAGATTTCAAGGAAATGGGAACTTCATGGCCGGGTGTAAAAAGAGAGCTTTTGGATAGATTGGAGTGAAGGAGGAGGGTGTGTAGCTGTGTTGGCCTCAGGCGGCTTGATGCTGTTGTGAGTTGTTAGTAGTTGTAGTAGTAGTAGTTTCAAATTATGCCAATTTAAATCAATCATGATTTTGAAGAGGAACGAGCTGTGATGAAATTCCATGTGGAAGAGGAGAAAGCAAACACAATCTCGAGGTGACACAGCCTCTTTTCAGAGGTTGCAAAATATAAAATAATAAGAAGAAAAGGGCTTGTGTCCAAGATCGACGACAGCTTTCACATCACACTTTCATTTACGGCAACTTATTTTCGTTTTTAAATTGAGTGGATTATTCATTTTAGTTTTTGACGATTTTCGGTTTCATTTGTTATTTATAGTAATTTCAGCCCTTAAACAGAGCAAGTTAGATAGATTGGTTCATTTCACTTGTTCTCATCTGGTTCGGTTTCCATGCTATTTAGAAATTACTCTTCTTCACGAATGCGTCCTCTTACTTTCAGATAAACGAAGTTTGATCAGAGGCAACGCTACAGCGTTGCCTATAATAAAGGCCATACGGCTCCAATGTTTTATTATTATTTATTTATTTTTTCCCAGAAGCACTTCATATTGGAGGGGTCGTGGTAGAAACTTCAAAGGGGGCTCATTCGATTGGAAATCAGGAGTTCTAGTGCCCATTTTAATAGTCGAAAGTGATTGGAGGGCAACTAGCCCCCCCCCACGCCCATCATTCCCCCAAACACATCTAATCAAAATTTTGAGATAGCCATTTTGTTCAGCGTAGATGATTTCCACATTAAAAACATGTTTTTTAAGAGAAAACTCCCCCACAACCCTCAGGTCAAGGGTTTTAAGTTATGCCCGGGGGGCATATAAGAATGATGTTGGCACAATGTATTATTTATTATTTTTTTCCTTTAGAGGAGGGCACTTCGTATCGAAGAAATTGTCGTAGAAACTTCCAAAAGGGCTCATTCAATTGGAAATTAGAGTGGCTTGTGCCCTTTTTAATAGTCGAAAGTGACTGAAGGGCAACTAACCCCCCTCTCACGCCCCAAACACATCCAATCAAAATTTTGAGATAGCTATTTTATTCAACGTAGTTTTAAGTTCAGGAAGTTAGGTCTTTGAGGACGACAGCCCCCACAACCCTCAGGGCAAGGGTCGTAAGTCATGCTCTGGGGGAATATAAGGTTTTGTATAGACAGCGTTGTCGTAGAAACTCCAGAAAAGGTTCATTCGATTGGAAATTTAAATGGCTAGTTCCTTTTTTAATAGTCGAAAGTGATTCAAAACCAACTGATACCCCTTCACGCCCACCATTTCCCCAAAAACATCCAATCAAAATTTTGATATAGCCATTTTGTTCAACGTAGTTGAAAGTTCTGGAAATTATGTTTGAGCAGGACACTCCCCAGAAAGTCTTCAGGGGTAAGGGTTATAAGTTATGCCCTGAGGGCATATATGGTTCTTATGGAAGGAATGCTCCTATAAACTTCAGAGAGGGCTAATTTGATTGGAAATTGAAAGTTCAAGTCACTTTTTAAGCGTCAAAAGATATTGGAGGGTAACCAGCTTCCCCTCCCCCAAACCCTTTTTTCCCAAATGCATCCGATAAGAATTTGAAAATTGCTATTTTGTTAAAATTAGTTCAAAGATCATATAACGAAAAATCCGGTGTCGACAAAACCCCTGAGGGCCCTGGGGTAGGCGTTGTAAGTTATGCCTTGGGGGCATATATTGTTCTTATGAAAGGTATGCTCGTATTAACTTCAAAGAGGGCTCATTTGATTGGAAATTGAAAGTTCTAGTTCACTTTTTAAGAGTCAAAAGAGATTGGATGGTACCTAGCCCCCCCCCCCCCTCAACGCCCTTTTTTCCTCAAACTCATCCAATAAGAACTTTGAGATAGTTTTTTCTAAATAGTTCAAAGACCATATAACAAAACTCTAGGGTCGACACAGCCCCCCAGGGCCCATGGGCAGGTGTTGTAAGTTATGCAGTGGAGGCCTATACTTTTTTTATGGAAGTCATACTCGTAATAAATCCGAAAAAAGATCAATTGGATCAGAAGACGAAAGTTGTGATTAAGTTTTTAATAGTAAAAATTTTATGGAGGGCAACTAGCCCCCCCCCCCCACTTCTTTTGTCACTTCTTAATGGCTATCTCAAAATAAAAATTTTGAGATAGCCATTAAGTTGAGAATTGCTCAAAAGTCAAATAACAAAAACTCAGGTGTCGTCACAACCCCCCAAGGCCAGGGGGCAGGCGTTGTAAGTCATGCCTTGGGGCATATATGGTTCGTATGAAAGGGATGCTCGTATAAACTTCAGAGAGGGCTCATTTGATTGGAAATTGAACGTTCGAGTTCACTTTTAAAGAGTCAAAAGAGATCCGATGGCAACTAGCCCCCCCCCCCATGCCGTCTTTTTCCAAACCCATCTGATGAAAATTTGGAGATAGAAAGTTTGTTAAAAATAGTTCAAAGGTCGGATAAGAAAAAATCTGGTGTCAATACAACCCCCCAGGGACAAGGGGAAGGCATTCTAAGTTGTCCCCTAAGGGCATGTATGGTTCTTATGAAAGGGATGCTCGTATAATTTTCATAGAGGGCACATTTGATTGGAAATTGGAAGTTCTAGTTCACTTTTTAAGAGTCAAGAGAGTTAAAGGCAACTAGCCCCCCACGCTCTTTTTTCCCCAAACCCATCCGCTACAAATTTTGAGATAGCCAGTTTTTTGAAAATTGTTCAAAAATTAGATAACAAAAACTCCCACCAGGGCCCGGGCGATCGGCGCTGTAAGTGTTGTCCTGGGAACGTATCTGGTTCTTATGAAAGGGATGCTCGTATAAACCTCAGAGGGGGCTCATTTGATTGGAAATTGAAAGTTCTAGTTAAATTTTTTAGAGTAAAAAAGATATCCGAGGGCACCTAGCCCCCCCCCCCACCCCCTCTTTTCTCCCCAAGCCCATCCGATAAATAAGCCCATCCGATAAAATCTTTATAATAGAAATTTCATTAAAAATAGTTCAAAGGTCAGATAAGAAAAATTCCTGTATCGACGCAACCCGCCAGGGCCCGGAGGCTGGCGTTACGAGTAATGCTCTAGGGGCATATATAGTTCTTATGAAAGCGATGCTCGTATAAACTTCGGAGAGGGCTCATTAGATTGGAAAGTGAATGTTTTTGTTCACTTTTTAAGAGTCAAAAGAGATCGGAGGGCAACTAGCCCCCCCTCCTCCACGACCTAAATACATCAGATAAAAATTTTGAAATTGACATTTTCTTAAAAACAGTTCAAAGTTCTGATAACAAGAAACTCCGGTGTCGACAAAGCCCCCCAGGGCCTGAGGTAGGGGTTGTAAGTTATGCCCTGGGGGCATATATAGTTCTTATGGAAGGGATGCTCGTGTAAACTTCCTAGAGGGCTTATTTGATTTAAAATTGAAAGTTTTAATTCACTTTTTAAGAGTCAAAAGTGATTGAAGGGCTGTTAGCCTCCCCCACACTCCATTTACTTTTGTCCCAGAGGCACTTCATATAGAAGGGGTCGTCGTATAAACTTCAAAGGGGGCTCATTCGATTGGAAATCGAGGGTTCTAGTGCCCTTTTTAAGAGTCGAAAGGGATCGAAGGGCAACTGCCCCCCCAAGCCATTTTTCCCCAAATACATCTGATAAAAAATTTGAGGTAGCCTTTTTGTTAAAAATAGTTCAAAGATCATATAACAAAAACTCCTTTACGTATGGCCATTTCGTTAAAAATAGTTCAAAGGTCAGATAAGAAAAACTCCTGTGTCGAGACACCCCCCCCCAGGGCCCGGGGCAGGCCTTATAAGTATTGCTCTGGGGGCATATATGGCTCTTATGGAAGGTATGCTCGTATAAACTTCGGAGGGCGCATATGATTGGAAATTGAAAGTTCTCGTTCACTTTTTAAGTCAATAGAGATCGGAGGGCAACTAGCCCCCCTCTCCACGCCTTATTTTCCTCAAGCCCATCCGATAAGAACTTAGAGAGAGTCACTTTTTCAAAATAGTTCAAAGGTCAGATAAAAAAAATCCAGTGTCGACAAAACCGCCCAGAGCCCGGGAGGAAGGCATTGTAAGCTATGTCCTGGGGCCGCATATGGTTCTTATGAAAGGGATGCTCGTATAAACTTCAGAAAGGGATTCATTTGAATGGAAATTAAAAGTTGTATTTCATTTTCTCAGAGTAAAAAAAGATCGGAGGGCAACTAGCCCCTCCACCCCTCCACGCCTTTGGGCTTATCGGATGGATAAACCCATCCGATAAAATTTGAGGTGACCATTTTGTTAAAAATAGTTCAACCATCAGATATTAAAACTCCAGGGTCGACACAAATCCACAGGGCCCAGGGATAGACGTTGTAAGTTATACTCTGGGGATATATATGGTTCTTATAGAAAGGATACTCGTATAAACTTCATAGAGGGCTCATTTGATTGAAAATAGAAAGTTCTAGTTCACTTTAAAGACTCAAAAGAGAGCGAAGCTTAATTAGTCCCCCCACGCCTTTTTTCTCCAAACCTATCTGATAAATATTTTGATATAGCAATTTTGTTAAAAATAGTTCAAACATCAGATAATAAAAACTCCGAGGTTGGCACAAACCCATTTTTCACTTTGATATTGTTACTTTGATACCAGTTTTGATACTTTGATGAATATTTGATTTTTTTTTTTTTATTTTGATTTTGAAATAAGGAATTCTTAAAAATTTGAAATTTTTTGAAATGAAAAACGAACAAAATTAATTCAAAAAAACATTCCGAAGAATAAGTTTTCAAAGAAAAGTAAAGGCCATTTTAAACTTAAGCTCAGCAGATACAAATACCTTTTAAAATTCAAACTAAAAACGACCAGAAATTACTATTAAAGAATAAAAGAAATCCAAAAGGAACAGAAATTAAATAAAAAATCATAGCAAAAAAATAAAAAAAGTAATAATATAAATTAATAAATATATTTTAAATCGAATAATTCTTATATTTAATATAAAAAACAAGCTTAAAAAAAAAAAAAAAAAAAAAAAAAATTAAAAATGAATTAAAAATTAAAATTAAAACGAAAATAAATTAAATAAAAAATCAATGCAAACAAACGAACAATAGATATTAATGTAAATTATATAATAAATCTTAAAACGAATGAAACTTTAATTGAATATGCAATTCAACCTTGAAACGAACAAAATCACTGCAAACAACAGTTTGGGTATGACCTCTTTCTCTCACTGTAAAAGTCTAAAACCTACTGCGTCATGATAAAATAAAATTTCAAAATAGGGATAAAATCCTTTTTAATAGACAGTGCATAGAAAATTCACAAAAAATACCAGATATTTCGGTCACATATACAGCGACCGTCATCAGTAGTAAAACTAAACTAAAAAAATTTAAAACAAAAGTTTATATACAAAATCAAATAAAACTACATATTGTTTAAATCTCTAATTCTTTTCAAAGCAAAGGCGGAAGCTAGCCTCTTTGACCTTCTTGGATTCGGTTCATTAGCGTTCAATGATATAACATTTGGACAAAAGGTCAACTACATTGGTTGAATTGAACTTTACTCTGTCAGATTTTAATAATTTAGCAAAAGAAAAGTAAAATTTTTATGCAAATAAAAGCTGTATTAACTAAAAAACGATCGGAAATTAAATAAGAAAAAACAAGTTTTTTAAACTGAAAGTTAGGAGCGACATTAAAACTTAAAACGAACAGAAATTAATGCGTATATGAAAGGGGCGGTCCCCTCCTCAACGCTTCACTCTTTACGCTAAATTTTTACTCTGTCTCACAACTTTATTTTTTAAAACAATAAAAAACTTTAGCGTAAAGAGCGAGGCGTTGAGGAGGGGACAGCCCCTTTCATATACGGACTAATTTCTGTTCGTTTTAAGTTTTAATGTCACTCCTTTCTTTCAGTTTAAAAAACTTGTTTTTTTTATTTAATTGAAGTAAAAGCAAACAGAGCGGAAGAAAAACTGAATCGAACAAGCTAAAAAAAAAAAAAAAAAAAAAAAAAAAAAAAAAAAAAAAAAAAACAAGCCGGAATAAATGAGAGACCAATCATCAATTACGAATGGGCAAGAATTCTGACGTAGTACTCTACTATCATCTTAGCAGTGTTAGTAGTAGTAGTAGTAGTAGTAGTAGTAGTTGTGTTGAACTATCAGTAGCAGTAAAAGTGGTAGCAGTAGCATTAGTAGCGGTAGTAGTATGCACGTATTGCCTTTGGTCAGTTTAACTTCCCCCTCGTCATGCCCTAGAAGTTTCACCTTGATACGATAAGCTGTTCCTAAGATATTGCTGATATACTCTTTTGACAACATGCATGTATTTAGTATGTTCTGATTCAGTTTAACTGTCCCCTCAACATTTTCACAGGTTTTCATCTCAATGTCTTCAGCCTTAGTAGTAGTCGCTACTGAAGCAGTAGCAGTAGTAGAAGTATTTGTAGTAGTAGTATTAGTAGTAGTAGTAGTAGTAGCAGTAGTGGTGGTAGTAGCGTGCAAATATTTAATTAATAATCAATTGATCATACCCCTCGTCATTCCCCAGAAGCTCCAACTTAATACCTTCTGTCATTCCTTAGTTACGCCCTTTTGACAATCTGTATGCACATAATTTGTTTAGATGTAGTTCAACACTTCCATCAACATTACCTAGAAGCTTAACCTTAACGCCTTGGGTCTTTTTGAACACTAATCGTCATACATGCCCTCTTTCCCAATAACAAATACAATATATAAGCAATGGGTGAATTGCAGTGAGGGCTGTGGGGGTTTCATATCCACAGAGACACAGATTTGGGACCTTTCAACTTTGCTGAACAATACGGCTATCTAAAAATTTTGATTGGATATATTTGGGGAATTAAGGGGCTTGGGAGGGGGCTGGTTCCTCTCCGATCGCTTTTGACTCTTGAAATGGGCACCAGAACTTGTAATTTCCAGTCGAACGAGCTCCTTCTGAAGTTTCTATGACAAGTCCTTATTTACCAAGTGCCTTGGTGAAAAGAAAAAAAATAATACATTGCGCCCATATTGCTCTTTACTTAGGCAGCGCTATTGCGCTGCCAATAATGAGAAATCATGGTGCCCATCGAGCCTCCTACTATGAAAGATGACTACTATGGTAATATGCAGCGGTGTTCTCAGTAAAGTGAAAGAATACAGGTGACTTCCCGTTCCCTCCTTCGCCACCCTCCCGTCTTAAACACAGAAAATAAACATATACTGCAAAATATTATAATATTCAATAGAAGAATACATCGTCCTGTCTAAAAGGTTTTATTGTCAAATCTTTGTTCATCACAGAAAATATTTTCTTCCGGATGTGGCCCCTTGGAAAAAATATCTTCGAGTAATAGTGTGAGTATATTCCTGCTGTGACTCCAAATGTTTGGCTTTCAACAAGGCGAAAGCTGTTCACTAAAGCTATTTTCAAAAGAATATTTTTGTTATTTTCATAAATAGATAGAAGGGCTTAAATTCTGACAAAAGATCCAGCAGTAAATTTAGAACTTTCGAAAAATCTCAGATTGGATTTATTCAAGGTCAAGATTTTAACGCTATTGTTTGCATCTACGGTGAACTCAAGGGGATTCAGGTGTTTTTGTGAAAAAATGTTTTCTATAGTAGGTTTGAAATCACCGTCTTATTCTTAGCAAACATATTTTTACTCATGCTTCGTTTTTCCAAGATAAATAAAGTCAGCAAAAATGTAAAACTGGAATGAATATCCTCGAGCCTTAAGGAGTTTTATCACTGGTAGAGCTAACTTTACCATTTTACTCATTGTCATTTTTCATTTACTTTTAAAGCCAAATTCAGCAGAGATTTATTTTGAAATTAAAAAAAAGTGTTCCCTCCCTACACTTGGCAAAATTCATATTTTTTGGATTATTACCATTTAAAAAAAAAACAAGAAAAAACAGGAAAATAGAAGTCCTTGCCTTCCTCTACATTTTCGTGAAATGGCTCCCCTGGCCAATCCCATTGCTTTTGACCCTGCATTCTTTACTTTCAAGCCCGCATGCCGTTTATTCTGAACAATGATTTTGTTCTAAGAATATGCGGTATTCTTTTCGACAAATAAGAGAATTTTCAGAAACAACATTTTTCCATACTTTTCCGGTGCTATTTTCTTTTTTCCCGGATTAATGTAGCAGATAAAAAACCACTCAGTTTACCTCTTTAATTTTCTCATATGCTAAAACTTAAAAATTATTTTTGAAACTACATTGTTAATGTATCTAGGTCGTATTTAATTTTTCAAAAAGACAATATTGGCTATTTTTTCTTCAAATGAAAATATTTCAAATTGAGTTTCCTTTTTTTAAGATCATCCTGGTCCAAAAAGGGCTAGAATTCCAACAGTTTTGGAAACCTTATTTTTAACTGGCTAAGCATTTGCATAAAGTATATGCTATTTCCAATACCAAAACATAGGCTTCTTTATGAAGTAAACATATCGTCGAAGGAATTATATGTAAAATTATGTTCAATTTTTTCTCCTGTACAATTCCTCCAGAGGCATCATTTCTTGGGGCAAGCTTGACACTACTCATCATAGATGGGTAGAGGCACATAGCTCCGCTAAGGGTAAAATTAAGTAAGATTTGCACCAAAAAGGGACAGTTTCTGCAAAGAATGAAAACTGGGTTTCCACAAACCTTAGTTCGCCCCCGTCCCGGACAAGTAGCAGGTCTCACCCCCCCCCCCCTCCCCCCAAAAATGAAGAAAAGTTGAAACGCCATTCATGAATTGCTAAAAAATTCATACTCTTTCTACCCCTCCGTTTTTGGTTTCTAAGTTATTGTGGTTCTATAGATTAAAGCTTATTCCTCTGGTGTAGGCCATAATACCTTGGCCGGTTAGTGGCCGCCACTGTTTTGAATATTTTTATAGTTCTCGTCTTATCGTTTGCTTTATATGTTTCTGAGTGGCTCTGAGGAAAACCCTAGGATTGTGTAATATTTATTAGCATAATTTGTTTAGATATGCCTTAACGGGTAATGACCACCAAATTTACAGGTTTATTCTAATTAAAGAGTGTCAAGTCAAGGCATTACTGACTAGGGAAATAAGCTCCTCACGATTTTACCATAAGATGCATGTCTCCTTTATTTGTTAAATTCTCGCTAGTAATTGTGTCTGGGCGGAGTTAAGTAAAATAACTCAGGGCCTATATATATATAAGGTCCCGGACGTAAATTGGTAATCAAAAGTGGAATTGTGGTTGAAGAGTTATAATGTGAGTAGGTTTGGTTTGTTATATAACTCCCATTTCTGAAATAGAGTATTTTGCAACAAAACTGATTTATGGGAATCTGTGTGTTAGTTTGAATGGTATATAAGGCAGTTTTAACAGTATTTTAGATTATTAATACTATCTGCCTTAATCTAGGCGTATCTAGGTACACAAACTAATACCCAAATTCAGAATTTTGTTGCCTCCATAATTTGAGCGAACTTAGAAATAAAATATACCTTGCTTTACAAAGACAGTTAAGGGACATCAGTCTTTCGTTATTTCTTTTTGGAAGAATTTTCTTTTGTCTGCAGTTCAACTCAGTGTCTGCGAAGAATTTAGTCTTCTTGTACTTTGAAGTGAAAATAGAATGTTTCTTGGTGCCAGGGCCATATCTAGTATTTTTGATCGGGGGAAATATACTTTTCCTTGGGGGGGGGGGGGGTACAAAAACTTTAAAAGAACCATCAAAATGTGTATTTATACATATTTATTACGTTTTTAAAAGGCGAACAAACATTTTTCTCCCATTAAGGGAGATTGTTTTTTTAATAGATTATGCACAACTAAGGCGTAATGTCCATGATTCCGCTCTACTTGGATTAGACATCTTAAAAAATGTCTGCAAATGTTGGGTTTCATGTATTACGCGTATTGCCAAAAACTCTAGCAGTCTTCAGTGAACAATATTCTCCGCAGAATTTTGCTTTTTCAGAATGCTCCTTATGACTTTTACACTCGATCTGTTTGTGTTACTCTTTTTTGCAAAAGAATCACAAGGCAGCTTACATAATTTGGAAAAAGAAAAACAGATCTACTTCATGTGCATGCACATCACAAAATAATTGTATTCCTCCTGAGGGTAGCAGCACCCAAAGCTTATTTAGACGCTATATTCAAACTATTTTTTATGTTAGATTTACTTTTTAATTATAGCTTTAAGCTGAAAATAAGTATAAATGTATAGGGTCCGAAAGAAAATTTTGGCTTCTTTACCTCAGAGCTGTAAAGATGTTGACCATCCCTTTTTTTATTGATATAAAACTATGTTTGCCCTACACTGGTATTTATTTTCTCTAAAAGTAGCTCAATAATTAAAATGATATTTGCATACTAATTTTACTATTTTTTCAAGATTTTTCGTACGATGCGATAGATACCATATATACGGTGCGATCGAATTTTGTTTTAATCACAAACCCCTGAATCACAAAAGCCGTTTAATTAGAATAGATAGCTCTTTTGTAAGTACTAAAAAAAACTTTAGCGTAAAGAGCGTGGTTTTAACTAGGGGGTTAACCCCCTCATATATGTAATAATTTCCGTTAGTTTTAGTTTTTAATGTTGCTCCTTAACTTAATTTTAAAAAACTGTTTTTTTTTTTTTTTATTTAATTTCTGATCGTTTTTTATATAGGGCTGGGAAATCCGGTGCCCCCGTCATAGAAATGTCCCTTCCCCCATGAAAACATCCTTGATGGAAAGATCCTCTCACGTAAACCCTTCCTCCGACCCCCCCCCCCACCCAAAAAGTCCCGCCGCAAAATGTCCGTATACTTCCCAAGAAACACTACTATAAGAAAACAATGGACAAAGTTCATAACTTGAAGCCCTTCCCCCGGGAACTATGGGGGAGGAAATCCTCCTCAAAGACATATTTATTAAATTTTCGACTATGCTTAACAAAATGGATATCTCAAAATTTTGATCAGGTAACTTCGGGAAAAATTGAGCGTGGGAGGGGGCTTAGTTGCCCTCCAACTTTTTGGGTCTCTTAAAATAGGCACTAGAACTTTTAATCTCAGTTCGAATGAGCCCTATCACGATATTCTACGACTACTGGATCGATACGTTTACCCCTGGGGAAAAAATAAAAAATCAACACACATCCGTGATCTTTCTTCTGGCAAAAAAAATACAAAATTCCACATTTTTGCAGATAGGAGCTTGAAACCTCTACAGTAGGGTTTTCTGATATACTGAATCTGATGGTGGGATTTTCATTAAGATTCTATCACTTATAGGGGGTGTTCCCCCTTTTTTTGAAATAAAGCAAATTTTTTCAGGCTCGTAAATTTTGATGGGTAGGACTAAACTTATATATTTGAAATCAGCATAAAAATCTGATTCCTTTGATGTATCTACTGTTATGAAAATTCCGTTTTTTAGAGTTTCGGTTATTATTTAGCCAGGTCGCTCCTTGCTTACAGTTCGTTACCACGAACTGTTTGATACGGCAATGTTTATTACTTATCTTTGATGTCTCTTTTTATCACTATTAAAAAAAAAAAAAAAAAGTTTTTTAAACTGAAAGTAAGGAACGACGTTAAAACTTAAAACGAACAGAAATTTATTCCGTATATGAAAGGGGTTGTGTCCCCTCCTTAACGCCTCGCTCTTTCCGCTAAAGTTTTTTATTGTTTAAAAAAATAGAGTTGTGAGAAAGACAAACTTTAAAGCGAGGCGTAAAGAGCGAGGCGTTGAGGAGGGGACAGCCCATTTCATATACGGAATAATTTCTGTTCGTTTTAAGTTTTAACTTCGTTCCTTACTTTCAGTTTAAAAAACTTGTTTTTTTATTTAATTTTTGAACGTTTTCGAATTAATACAGGTTTTGATTTTGGCTCACCGTAAATGAATAATTAAAAAAAAATTTGCATATTAATTTTACTTGTACTTGGTTAAATGGCTTTCTTGAAACTTGTTTAATTTTATTTACGAAGGTTTTTATTAGTAATAAATGTAAGTAACTTACGAACTAACTTACGTAACGAACTTCTATATTCATATATTTTTAATACGTATATTAGGGGGTTCACCCCCTAGTCAATACCTTGCTCTTTAAGCTAAAGTTCAAATTTTGTTTCAATTCTTTAAAAATGACCCCTCAATCACAATGGCCGTTAATTAGAAAATAAAAAAAAACAAGTTTTTTAAACTGAAAGTAAGGAGCGACATTAAAAATTAAAACTAACAGAAATTATTCATTATATTAAATGGACTTTCCGCTAATAAACTATAAGAAATTTACGAAATTTTTTTTTTTTGTTTTAAAAAAAAAATGTGTTTGAAAGATAAAAACTTCTTATAAAATATCGAGGTGTTGAGTCGGGGAACGTCCCTTTTATATACTGAATAAATTATGTTAGTTTTAAGTTTTAAGGTCGCTCCTTACTTTCAGTTTAAAAAACTTGTTCTTTTTATTTAATTTCTGATCTTTTTTTAGTTAATGCAGCTTTTATTAGCATAAAAATTTTACTTTTCTTTTGCTAAATGAATGTTTTTACAAATTAACTTACGTAACTAACTTCTATATTCGTGTATTTTTCTTCTGGCAAAAAATACAAAGTTGCAGATTTTTGCAGATATGAGCTTGAAAGCTATGTAATAGGGTTTTCTGATAGGCTGAATCTGACGATGGGATTTTGATTAAAATTTTGTCACTTGTAGGGGATGTTTCCCCCCTCTTTAAAAAATTGAGTACATTTCCTCAGGCTCGTAGCCTTTGATGAGAAATACTAAACTTAACAAATTTTATATATTTAGGATCAGCATTATAAACACATTCTTTTTTATTGACATTTATTGACATCAAAATTCCGTTTTTAAAAGTTTTGATTACTATTCAGCCGTATCGCTTGTTTTTATTGTTTTTTTTTATTACGCATATGTTATTACGTATATGAGGGGGTTCTACCCTGAGTCAAAAACAACTACTATAATTTAAAATTTAGAAAAAAATTTGATTAAAAAAACCCAGAATCACAAAGGCCGTTTAATTAGAATAGATAGCTCTTTTGAAAGCACTAAAAAAAACTGTAGCGTAACGAGCGAGGTATTGACTTGGGGGAGAACCCCCTCACATAAGTTATAATTTCTGTTCGTTTAAGTTCTAATATTTCTTCTTACATTTTAGTTGAAAAAACTTGTTTTTTTTTATTTATCTACTGATCGTTTCTTAAATAATTATTGATCCGGCGCCCCCTTCATAGAAATGTCCCTTACCCCAAAGAAAAATCCTCCATGGAAAAATTCTCCAGAGTAACCCCCTCCTCTAGCCCCCCCCCTCCAGAAAAAATCCTTCCTGAAAAGTCCGGCGCCCCCTTCATGGCAATTTCCCTTCCCCCATGAAAAATTCCTACACTAACAGATCCTCCACCATCACCCCCTACCCACCCTTCCTCCCCCTCAAAGAAAAAGAAACTCCTTAACCATTATGTAGGCGTCCGAAGAGAATATACAATCGGTTATCTGGGTGCTAAGCTCATAAACTTTGTCCTTATTTCGTGATAAGTTGTGGAATCAAATCATCCTTATTGAATTATCTATACTATTTTTGAAACTTTTGAACAAAATGGCTATCTCAAAATTTTGATCGGGTGACTTTGGGGAAAAAATAAGCGTGGGAGGGGGCCTAGTTGCCCTCCATTTTTTTTGGTCACTTAAAAAGGGAACTAGAACTTTTAATTTCCGTTCCAATGAGCCCTCCCAAAATATTCTAGGACCACTGGGTCGATACGATCACCCCTGGGGAAAAAAAAACAAAAAAATTAACACGCATCCGTGATCTTTCTTCTGGCAAAAAATGTAAAATTCCACATTTTTGTAGATAGGAGCTTGAAACCTCTACAGTAGAGTTCTCTGATACGCTGAATATGATGGTATGATTTTCATTAAGTTTCTATAGTTTTTAGGGGGTCTTTCCCCCTTTTTTTGAAAATCAGCCAAATTTTCTCAGGCACGTAACTTTTGATGGGTAGCCCTAAACTTGATGAAAGTTTTATATTTGAAATCAGCATTGAAATCTGATTCTTTTGATGTATCTATTGGTATCAAAAACCCGTTTTCTAGAGTTTCGGTTACCATTGAGCCGGGTCGCTCCTTACTTACAGTTCGTTACCACGAACTGTTTGATACATAGCTCTTATGAAAGTACTAAAAATCTTTGGCTTAAAGAGCTAGGTATTGACTAGGGGGTAAATTCAATCATATACGTAATATTTTCTATTCGTTTTAAGTTTTGATGTTGCTCGTAACTTTCAGCTGAAAAACTTGTTTTTTTTTAATTTAATTTCTGATCTTTTTTTTAAATAATGCTGGGAAATCCGACGCCCCCTTCATAGAAATGTCTCTTCCCCCATGAAAACTTCCTTCATGGAAAGATACTCCCACATAAACCCACGATCCACCCATCCCCCCCCCCCCACTACCAGAACAAATCTCCCCCTCCCCTTAACACGTCTGTATGCTTCCCAATAACCAATACTATATGTTAACATTGGGTAAAGTTCATAACTTTCAGCCTTCCCCCCGGGGAATTCGGGGGATTTAGTTTTCCTAAAAGACATAGTTATCATATTTTCTACAATGTTGAACAAAATGGCTATCTCAAAATTTTGATCGGGTGACTGTGGGAAAAAAATGAGAGTGGGAGGGTCCTAGTTGCCCTCCATTTTTTGGTCACTTAAAAACGGCACTAGAACTTTTAATTTCCGTTCCAATGAGCCCCCCTCCCCGATATTCTAGGATCACTGGGTCGATGCGATCACCCCTGGGGAAAAAAAACAACAACAAATAAACACGCCTCCGTGATCTTTCTTCCGGCAAAAAATACAAAATTCCACATTTTTGTAGATAGGAGCTTGAAACCTCCACAGGTTCTCTGATACGCTGAATCTGATGATATGATTTTCATTAAGGTTCTATAACTTTTAGGGAGTCATTCCCCCTTTTTTCAAAATCAGCCAAATTTTCTCAAACGCGTAACTTTTGATGAATAGGACTAAACTTGATGAAACTTATATATTTGAAATCAGCATTGAAATCTAATTCTTTTGATGTATCTATTGATATCAAAATTTTTTAGAGTTTTGGCTACTATTGAGCCGGGGCGCTGCTTATTTACAGTTCGTTACCACGAACTGTTTGATTAAGCGAATGCAAAAATCACTGCCAAAATTTATCCGCTGGGTATAATACAGTCATCAGTAAAAAGGTATAGGGCATTTCACAGAGTATAAAACAGACATAAGAAATGAATTGAAAAGACACGAACTGTTTGATTCTGTCTTTCACAGTTACTTTTTAATTGGTGTTGTACCTCTCTGAAAATTTTTGGCGACTGAAAAATTTAAATAGTAAGTAAAAAGTGGTCCTCGTCAAATTAAACTGAAGTCTAGATTTTGATAGCAACTTATTTACCAAGGAATTTTACTTTTTATTCTGATTCCAACCAGGTAAAATGTATTAATTTTTAAATTTCCAATCACTATTTACTAGCAAGACAAAGTTTGATTAATTTTAGGAAAAGACGGAAACCCCCAAAAAAGGTTTCATCTTAATGAAAGTTACATTATCAAGTTCAGTATTTATAAGGACTCTATGGTGGAATTCGTAATCCCATGTCTGCCAAAATATGCATTTTCTTATTTTCCGCAGAAGCATGGTCACAGATGTGTGACTCTTTTTTCTCTTTTTTTTCCAGGGCAGCTCGGTGCTCATAGAATACCGAGGGAATCCAGATTTCTTGTGTCTATTTAAATTTTCAATAGAGGCTATGCCACAAAATTAAGCATAGTTCTGCCATATTGGGCTGGAAACACCAACATTGTCCTGAATAGAGTCAATGTGGTGTTGAGCGAAAGTTCTCATTTACCCAATCTATTTAGATCTATCAAAAAACTATTTGTTTTATGTAAAGTATTCAGGGGCTATGGGGCTATGACTCCCATGTTCTGGGCCATTTGTCCCTGAACATGTATGCTGTCTATCCAAAATAAACAGCTATTATAAATCATTATACAGTATTACCAAAGATTTTATTACATTATATTTTCTCACATCAAGTATTGAAGGAAGGACGGGAAAGCCTTTTTATGGGGGGAGGCTGATTCTGTAAAAAGTGAGTTTATAGGAGCAATTTTTCAAAATTTCAAAGAGTATGAGGGTCTGTTCAGGTAAACCTGGAGGGGGAGTCATAGCCCCAGATTGATTTGAAGGGAACCATTTGGACTGGGCTTGCAGATGAAAGATAATGTATGATAAACAAGAAAAAAATAAATAAAATAATTACATATCCGAGAAAACGAGGGTAATATCAGCCAGTGGACAGAAAAGAAGCAAAAAGGACAAAAGCAAGTAATTCGGCAAGGACCTCCGTCAAGCCGATTTTAGTGCTCAAAAAAGGAGAAAAAACTAGCCTTTCAAACAGTTCGTGGTAACGAACTGTAAGTAAGGAGCGACCCGGCTCAATGGTAACCGAAACTCTAGAAAACGGGTTTTTGATACCAATAGATATATCAAAAGAATCTGATTTCAATGCTGATTTCAAATATATAACTTTCATCAAGTTTAGTCCTACCCATCAAATGTTACGGGCCTGATAAAATTTGGCTGATTTTCAAAAAAAGGGGGAAAGACCCCCTAAAAGCTATAGAACCTTGATGAAAATCGCACCATCAGATTCAGAGTATCAGAGAACCCTACTGTAGAGGTTTCAAGCTCCTATATACAAAAATGCGGAATTTTACAGTTTTTGCCAGAAGCAAAATCACGGATGCGTGTTTATTTGTTTTTTGTTTTTTTTTGTTTTTTTTTTTCCCAGGGGTGATCGTATCGACCCAATGGTCCTAGAATATCGTGGGAGGGCTCATTCGAACAGAAATTAAAAGTTCTAGTGCCCTTTTTAAGTGACACAAAAATGGAGGGCAACTAGGGCCCCTCCCACGCTTATGTTTTTCCCAAAGTCACCCGATCAATATTTTGAGATAGCCATTTTGTTCAGCATGGTCGAAAATATGATAAATATGTCTTTTAGGATGACTTAATCCCCCGAAGTTCCCAGAGGGAGGCCTAAAGGTTATGAACTTTACCCAATGTTAACATATAGTAGTGGTTATTGGGAAGTATACAGAAGTTTTCAGGAGGTTTTTTTCTGGTTGTGGGAGGGACGGGTGGGTCGGGGGTTATGTTGGAGGATCTGTTCATGAAGGAAGTTTTCATGAGGGAAGGGAAATTGCTATGAAGGGGGCGCCAGACTTGCCAGCATTATTTATTGGTTATTGGGAAGTATACAACCATTTTCAGGAAGGATTTTTTCTGGCGGGGGGGGGCTTGACGAGGGGGTTACTCTGGAGAATATTTCCGTTGAGGATGTTTCTTTGGGGTAAGGGACATTTCTATGAAGGGGGCGCCGGATTTCCAAGCATTATTTAAAAAACGATCAGAAATTAAATTAAAAAAAACAAACAATTTTTTTCAACTGAAATATAAGAAGGAATATTAGAACTTAAAACGAACAGAAATTATAACGTATGTGAGGGGGTTCTCCCCCAAGGCAATACCTCGCTCTTTACGCTACAGTTTTTTTTAAGTGCTTTAAAAATTGCTTTATAATAAACCCGCCTTTGTTATTCTGGGTTTTGTGAATCAAATTTTTTTTTAAATTTTAACTTAAAGAGCGTGGTATTGCCACCGGGGACAACCCCCTCATATACGTAATAACATATACGTAATAAAAAAAAACAATAAAAAAACAAGCGATACGGCTCAATAGTAATCGAAACTTTTAAAAACGGAATTTTGATGTCAATAAATGTATCAAACGAGTGGGCTTATAATAGTGATCGTGGATATATAAACTTTATTAATTTTAGCATTACTCTTCAAAGGCTACGGGCCTGTGCAAATTTACTAGATATTTAAAAAGGGGGGGCACATCAAGCATAAGTGAAAGAATTTTAATAAAACTCACACCGTCAGATTCAGCGTATCAGAAAACCCTACTATATACGTTTCAAGCTCATATCTTCAAAAATCTTCAACTTTGTATTTTTTGACAGAAGAAAAATATACGAATATAGAAGTTAGTTACGTAAGTTAATTTGTAAAGACATCCATTTAGCAAAAGAAAAGTAAAATTTTTATGCAAATAAAAGCTGCATTAACTAAAAAACGATCAGAAATTAAATAAAAAAAACTTGTTTTTTAAACTGAAAGTAAGGAGCGACATTAAAACTTAAAACGAACAGAAATTAATCCGTATATGAAAGGGGCTGTCCCCTCCTCAACGCCTCGCTCTTTACGCTAAAGTTTGACTCTGTCTCACAACTTTATTTTTTAAAACAATAAAAAACTTTAGCGTAAAGAGCGAGGCGTTGAGGAGGGGACAGCCCCTTTCATATACGGATTAATTTCTGTTCGTTTTAAGTTTTAATGTCGCTCCTTACTTTCAGTTTAAAAAACTTGTTTTTTTATTTAATTGAAGTAAACGCAAACAGAGCGGAAGAAAAACTGAATCGAACAAGCTAAAAAAAAAACAAAAAAAAAAACAAAAAAAAAAAGCCGGAATAAATGAGAGACCAATCATCAATTACGAATGGGCAAGAATTCTGACGTAGCTTGCCCACAGACCCGAATTTTATTAAAAGTGTGGTCAGATGATCTTAATTTAAACCGAGGAAGATTTTTATTTTAATCTTTCAATATTAAGCTATTGTAAATTGGGTTTATGGGAATATCTCCAGTATCTGTATTTAAAGCAAGGTCTCTATTCAGGTTGTTTTGTTTTTTTAATTTCGATTACCCCCCTAAAAATCGTGGTATGCATTTGCAGTGGATATTAAAGTTACCTCATCAAAAAGAACTAAATGGTCAGGATTTTAAGAAATGTGGAGGGCCAAAACAGAATCGGAATTGTCATACTTATTTTCACATCTCAGAAATTTATCTATTGAAATTTGGTGTCCATACAGTCGTTCCACAAGAACACGATAGTCTAAACACCACTATATAGTATAGAATCTGTTTTATCCTTTCCATAATTGGAAAAAAAGTTCAACCTTTAGTTCATTTTGAAAGAATTGGCGAGATTATGTTTCTTTAAATTTGTTCCAAGGTTGTCACTGAGTCTCGGTATATATTGTAAAGCGGTAATGGTTTTGTTTTCAATTGTCAGAACAACTAAAGAAAAGGGGATGGGTTCATTATTTTCTTGTTTTACCTTTTTAATCTTCTACCTGTAATATTCTCAAAACGTTGAATGGGGTAACCATTACAGAATAAAATATCTTTAGCATAATTTAATTACGAGGCAACGTGATTGAGTGAATAGGATTTAGAACTCAGACAACTAAAGAGATTACCACACCTCTTTTCACAGTAGGAGGGTAGTTTCAGAAGAAATGCAGATAACAATCAGTGTGGGTAAATATTATGTAGATAGAAATTTCAAGATTAGGATTATTTTTTAGAAGTAAAACATCAAAGAAAGGAAGCTCCCCTTAATCCTCCAGCTCTAATATAAATTGAAGATTTGAATCGAAAGTGCTAACATGAACCAAAAATCGTTTAGAAAATCATCTACGTTCATATGGTGGAAATTATACTGTTCACCAGAAAATGGTAGTTTTTAATATTGAAAATTTTGATAACACTCTGAATATATTTTTGAAAACGAACAAAACTCAAAATATAGAAATATAAGCTTTTCAGAGAAAGTATAGAGCAAAGGCAAAATTTAAAACGAAAGGAAATTATCGAGTATTTTATCTTGATGGTTCAAGAATTAATACCCTTACTCGAGGGTAAGGTAATTTAACGTTTAAATTTGCTTCATAATGTTTCTAAAAAGAAAGAGCTCATTTAGTTGCATTAAAGAACACAATTCTCAGATCAAGTGCTTTGAAAGGCAATCGGTATATTACCACCATAGATTACGACTGGATATGGGGGAGACTGGGGTAATGGCGGTCAGCGGGTAACGGCGGTCACTATGATCTCTCGTAAAGTGGATAACGCAGATTCACACCGATGGGTGCTGCCATCTCGAGACAGTTTATGGAAATACTACTAGAGTGCTCGGCATCTTGCCAGCCTTAGTTTGTCTGTTGTGTAAGAAAGACTGTTTTGAAGTTTCACCTTCTAAGACAGACAATAGTTTAATCCACTATCAGCTCTTTCTGTTTACATTTCACGGAACGAGACTTGTCTCGCAATAACAAGGTAAGTCATATTGTTGTATCATGTAGCATTTTATTAAGGTTTAAGTCCTGATATTCTGATTTTTAGTCGTTAAATAATAACCATGCGGTTGGGGTAATGGTGATCACCGTGCTAGGGGTAATGGCAGTCATGACCGGCATTACCCCATTACTACTCATTTTTTTTTTCTATGTTTCAGATGCCCAAAAAATACATAAGGAAAACAGATAAAGCTGCATGGACTGCAGAGGACTTAAAGAATGCAAAGACAGCCATTTCTAGAGGATTATCGATTCGAAAGGCTGCTGATCAATTCAAAATACCATTCAGCACGTTGCAAGAACGAATGAAGAGTGGGATTGATTCTGATCCAAGCTTAGGCAGGAAGTGTGTCTTCCCTCCTGTTCACGAAGCAGCTCTAGCTGACCATGTAAAAACTTTATCAAAGATTTTCTACGGCATCATTGCACTGAAATTAAGAAAAATTGCATTTGAATATGCAGAAAGAAACCTATTAAGCCATAGATTTGATAAAGAAACAAAAATGGCTGGCTTGGATTGGATGTACGGATTCATGGACAGAAACAAAATTAGCGTGCGTAAACCTGAAGCCACAAGCATCGGAAGAGCCAGTGGGTTTAACAAAGAGGAAGTAAATCGTTTTTTCCAAAATTTAAAACAGGTTGTGGATAAATACAAGTTTAAAGATACCAATTATTGGAACGAAGATGGAACAAGGATCACCAGGGTGCAGGACTCTGGTCTAATACTGGGAGAACGGGACCAAAAGCGTGTGGGTTCTATAACAAGTTGGGAAAGGAGAAAAAACATTACAGTTGTGTGTGCAATGAGTTCGGGAGGGCTTTATGCTCCACCAATTTTCATATTTCCTCGAGCTCGTATGTCCCCACTCTTAGAAAAAAATGGGCCACCTGGATCAGATTACTCATGCTCTAAGACAGGCTGGATCAATGAAGAACTGTTCGTTGTTTGGTTAAAACACTTTGCTCAGTTTACTCATGCTAGTAATGACAACAAAATGCTTCTTATTCTGGACAACCATTCCACTCATTGCTCATCTGAAGTATATGATATTTGTAGGGAGAAAGGGATTGTTATGGTATCACTATCGCCCCATACATCACATAGACTTCAGCCTCTGGATGTAGTATTTTACTCGCCTTTGAAGACTGCTTACAAAAGGGAATGTGATTTGTTCATGAAATCCAGGAATTTAGTAAAAATAACCCCTTACGATGTAGCAGAGATATTCAATAAGGCATATTCACCAGTTGCTACGATTGCAAAGGCAACAAGTGGGTTCAAAAACAAAGGGATCCATCCTCTTAATCCAGGAGTTTTCACACATGAGGATTTTTTGGTAGAGGACATCCTCCAGAAGAATCAAGACTTAACGCCTGTTTGTGTGGACGTTTCCTTGAAAGCCACTGCAAATGAAGTCATCGCAGAAGTAGACCGATACGAGGTCACGACTAAACAAAACTTGGAATCCTCTGTCCTACATGATGAAGTACATATTCAGCCTAACACACAAATTAATGTGTCTATACAAGAGATTTCTCCTCTACCTGGATGCAGTAATTGGGCTGATAAGCCAAGAAAAGGAGCGAGACCAAAGAAACATTCTCATATCTTAGGTTCAAAATATATTAAAATAAGTCTTCAAGAAAAAAAAAGAAAGCGAGAAGAAAAAGAAACAAAGATCAAGGAAAACTAAACATGAAATAAAAAAAGAACTAAAGAACTAAGCGAGTAAAAAAAGAATTTAAAGGAGAAAAGAAAAAGCCTGCTGTTCCTGAAAGAAAACACAAAAAGTGGAGCAAAAGAAAATGAGCAGGAAAATTTTTGAATCTGACTCCGACACTTCAATTGACGAGGAAAACATTTGTGAAGACGAATCAGAAAGTGAGCTATGTTTGACAGAGATCGGCAAAGAAACCTGTTTCTATTGCGAAGACACCGGGAAAGATGGAGAAATGTGGTATCGGTGCACTTCTTGTGCATTATGGGCACATCAAGAATGTTCCGGATGGGACACTCCTGAGGGCTATTTATGTGACATGTGCTCAAGAAAGTAAAATTGACTTAAAGTTTTGCAAGCTCATAATTTATATGAATATTTTTTTTTTTTGGCGATTTAATTCTTTAAGCCGTTTTTGCTATGGAAAGATGTTTTTTTTTTTTTTGTGTTTTTTTTAAAATAAATTGTTTATAATTATTGCCATAAATTCAATTTAATTTTTTTAATTTAATAAATACGGAAATATTTAAAAAAAAAAAAATTATTATTTAAAATTAAAGTGTTTATGTAATTTAAATTTCCCACATTTTTTTATTTACAGCCCTTTAGTAGAACATGACCTTACCGACTGCCATTACCCCTAGGATAGGGGGTAATACCGGTCAAAGCTGGTTTGGCAAAACAATGCTTAATGCCTGTATATAAACTTGATTAAGGCTCAATTCAAGTATGCAATAGGTAAAATATACTATGCTAGAGATTTAACGTGTTTAGGTTTGAATTTTATCTTTCTTTTAATTTTTATCCTCATTTTGCCTTAGGTGACCGCCATTACCCCAGTCTCCCTGCTTGTTTAATTCCAAAATTTCACAGAAAAGCATTAGTTAAATTTTTGTCTGAAAAGCCAGGGGTTGAGTAGGCAGCATTCGTCCAATACATAGTAGGCCTATAACTAACCAATACAATACATGGTATATAATACATAGTATATTTTTAATTTAATGTTTTAGGGTTACACTCTTTCATTTGAAAAAGTAAAAAGCAAGGTCGTATCCCGGGGGGGGGTAGGGGGTTTGACCCCCCCCCCTTCCCCCTAAATGTTTGTTTGACTCGTAAAAACGTCACAAAAATGGATATAAAAAAATTTTGTATGTGTCTTTTGAGGTTTTTTTGTGTACCCCCCCCCCCCCAAAAAAAAAAATCTTTGAGTAAACCCCCTCTCCTCGAAAAAAAAATCCTAGGTACGGCCTTTGTAAAAGGTTTTTTTATATTAGTGCGAGACTTGATACATAGCAAGACTGACCTCGCAACAAAGTTGTAGCAAAAGGGGCAAATCTGGTGAAAAAAAATTAAACACATGTATCAAAATAATCCGCAGAATACCTTCACAGACCGGCAGAATAATATTTACACCGAAAAAGTAGTTTACGATGAGAAAACCTAAAATTCCTGATGCTTGTAAGAAACTAAACCAAAAAAAGCTTTTCAAAGAAAAGTAAAGAGCAACATTAAAATTCCACGCGAACTGAAACTATCTTATATATGAGGATGACTGCAGCCCCGACTCCTCACTCCTTAGGCAAAAGTTTGACCAGTGCTTAATTGAAAACATTTTAGAGTGAAAAAAACATAGCCATTGGTGATTGTAAGTGTTCTAGTCACCAATTGCGTTTCAAAATGTTTAAACCAAAAGTTTCATTCCCTGAAGCAATACAAATAAATAGACTGATATAATATGAAGAAAATTTATCGTATTACTCTTCTATTAGCGCATTCGTTCTTTGTGCATTAGGTTAAAAAATTCTAATTTTTGCGTTAGCAGTGAGAGGTTGAGGAGACGGCAGCCCTCACTGTATACAGAATAATTTCTGTTCGCTTTGAGCTGTAAAGTTGCTCTTATTTTTTTTAAAAAACATGTTTCGTATTTAATTACTGTTCACCTTATTATAATATTTTGTGTAATGTAAATTTGAGTGAATTTATATTCGCATAATATTTTGTGTAATGTAAATTTGATTATTTTTTCAGAGGAATCCCCCCTTTTTTTCAACCTTTGTGCAGGCAAGCAAATGATGTGGTTTCTATTACAAAAGCCAGCCACTGAACTATAGAAGCAAATAAATTAACAATAAATAATTAATGAATGAAAATATTATCAACAAAAATAGATTTACATAATAAATAGCTACCATGCCCTTCAATTTTCACTGTGCTCTTTACTTATCTTGAGGAGCCTCATAAGCCGCCTATTAGTACCATATTAATATAAATTTTACTTCACACCGTAAATAATCCCGCAATAATAGGGAGGCCTATCCCCCGTTTTAAATCCAAATTTAAAGCTTAATCCAAGCATACTATTCCAAATGAGGAGATACTGGAGGTTAAACCCTCTCCCCATATTGACCAGAAGGACTTCTCGTAGAAAGTTGAATAATTTGGCCGTAACATTTCACTTTGTAGAAGTTTTGCAGTGAGGTACACAGGGGGCTACGGGTTCGGGCCTCTAAAGGCTATGTCCTCATATATTTGGGATGGGCTTGAACAGCCCATCCCCCCTCGACATACAAAAGGCCCAGTGGCATTTGAATCTATTGAAGAACTGTATAACTGATAGTAGTAGGCCTACTGTATGTACGTTCTATATTTTCATTTTGTTTTAAACTATGCATGAGCTCAGGGTCGAATTTGACACTTTGTGGCAGTATTACTTTTGAAACTGGAAGGGTATTTATATAGCCTTTTTATAGTTCTAAGCCGATTGACTCTCTCAGAATTTCACATGATAATATTTTTGGCCCTGTTCTGGCCAAAATTTATGTTTTGGGCCACAAACTGGCAGAAATCAGTACTTTGTAGCGGTAAGGTCTAAGACATGTAAGCTATATCTATGTAGGCAATCTCAGAACTTTACACTCGATAGTATTTTGGCCTTGTTTGGGTCAGAATATTTTATTTGCAGAGCAAACAACAGACAATAATGCTGTCTTGGAAGTGCGAAGTACTGAATTCTCTCCGAACGAGCCCTCTCCCGATCGTCTACAATGACTGTTTCTATATGATAACCCATGGGGAAAGAAACAAACGAACAAATAACCATGCAGCTCATATCGAATTTATTGGAAAAGTACCAAATTTCGTTTATTCCACATAAAACTTGTCGGTAAATTTGAACTTCAGAAAATTTTGTTCATTTGGAATCATCGTGAAAATGAGATTTTTTATTATATTTACAGTTATTAAAGTTCTGTTTCTTCTAATTTCAGTTTCCTTAAAAAAACATGTTGATCCATACTAACATTTCGTTATCACGAACTGTTTCAAAGCCAGAATGGGAGGGGGGCTGGGAACCCGAGAATAAAAGTTCTAGAAGGCTGTGTTTCTCACTTAGTAAATATTGAAAATGAGACTCAATAATTATTGGTTCAACTTCAAGTCTCTGTACATACTTTGCTGTATGACAGGTATATGCAAAAGTGCTCAAAATTTTCCATCACGCCCTCAATCCTCCCCCCTTTGTAGTTTTAAGTGACAAAAGTGTATGTGCCCATAAAATTTCAAATCAGGACGCTTTTGTTCTGTTCCAATATTAAAAATTGGTTTTTAAATGTGCTTTTCATCTCTCTCTCTCTCTCTCTCTCTCTCTCTCTCTCTCGCGCTCTCTCTCTCTCTCAATCTCTCTCACTCTCTCACTCTCTCGCTCTAAATCCAATTTTTTCCTGATTTACTGACCTTAAACCCCCCCCCCCCTCCACCTCCCATGTGTGCCCTCATTTCACAGCTGAGTAAATATCACAATTGAGCAATTATTACCTTTTTCAGGTTACGTTCTGCCTATGTTTTCTTTCCACTTTTATTGCTTGTCATAACCGAAGGCTATTTCCCAGTGAAGCAACCACGATTCCTACTACATAAACTGTTCAACTTTGGAATAGGGCATGTACAAGTTCCTGTGCCTGTAGGTGAATTAAAAAGATACACAAAAATTCTCCTCTCCTCTCTGACTGCATATACTACTACAACAGTGCATCCTACCTGTTATCAGCTTTTGTCATCTTCGTTGCCAGTTTGTCACAGAAAGAAGAGACAATATTTCTGGGATGACATCCCACAAGCAAGAAATTCTCCGTTTATGGCAGAGCCTGCCGAGCTCCACGCCATGCCTCAACCATATGCAGTTCAATATTTCAGGTTTGTACCAAATATTATCAAAGCTTAAAACCCCATTTTATTTGGTGTAGAGGATACCAACAAGAAATTACTATTAAAGAATAAAGGAAACCTAAAATCAACAAAAATTGAAAAAATAATCCCATCGAACATGAAAATAACGGATACTGAAAAAGATGAATTAACAAATCCTAAAACGAGTAGAAATTCAAATGAATACTCAAGTCTAAACTAAAACAAACAGAAACTATCACAAACAAGACTTTCACTATTGCCCCCCTCGATGCTTAAACCTTCTAAAGGCTATTATGTCACTTTCAATTTACTGAAATAAAATTTCTTAATTTTGTTTTATAACTATCAAATTGAAAAAAAGATTATTTTCTTTTCAATAAAATCTTGAATTTTGGATTGGCGAGAATACCAGAAATTAAAATTATCATACATAGATAATTTCGGAGACCACACTGCTATTCCATGACGATAAAATAAAAGTTCAAAATAGGGATAAAATCCTTTTTAATAAACAGTGTATGGAAATCAGAGCCAACGCTGTAGCGTTGCCTATAGTAATGGCCATACGGCTCCAATGTTTTATTATTATTATTTTTTTTTCCCAGAGGCACTTCATACGGAAGGGGTCGTCGTAGAAACTTCAAAATGGGCTCATTCGATTGGAAATCGAGAGCTCTAGTGCCCTTTTTAATAGTCGAAAATGATTGGAGAGCAACTAGCCCCCCCCCCCCCACGCCCTTCATTTCCCCAAATACATCTAAGCAAAATTTTGAGATAGCCGTTTTGATTAGCGTAGTTTATTTCCTCATAAAATATATGTTTTGGAGGAGGACAATCCCATAAAACCCTCAGGGAAAGGGTATTAAGTTATACCCTGGGGGCATATACGGTTTTTATTGAAGGCGTTGTCATAGAAAATTCAAAACAGCCTCTATCTATTGGAAATTAAAGGGCTAGTGCCCTTTTTAATAATCGAAAGTGATTGGAGTGTAACTAGCCCCCGCCCCCCCCCACGCCCCACATTTCCCCAAACACATCCAATACAAATTTTGAGAAAGCCATTTTGTTAAGCGTAGTTGATTTCCAGATAAAAAATATATTTTTGAGGAGGACACTCCCCCACAACCCTCAGGGCAAGGGTTTTAAGTTATACCCTGGGGGCATATATATAGAAGGCGTTGTCGTAGAAACTTCAAAAAAGGCTCATTCGATTGGAAATTCAAAAAGCTAATGCCCTTTTTAATAGTCGAAAGTGATTGGAGGGCAACTAGCCCCCCCCCCACCCCCCGTAGTCCCCAAAACAAATCCCATCGAAATTTTTAGTTAGACATTTTTTTATGCGTAGTTGATTTAAAGATATAAAATATATTTTTGAGGAGGAAACTCCCCCACAACCCTCAGGGCAAGGGTTTTAAGTTATGCCTATAGGGGCCTATAAGGTTGTTACAGAAGGCGTTATCGTAGAAACTTCAAAACAAGCTCATTCGATTGGAAATTAAAGGGCTAGTGCCCTTTTTAATAGTCAAAAGTGATTGGAGTGCAATTTGCCCCCCCCCCCCCCCACGCCCATCATTTCCTCAAACACCATCCAATCAAAATTTTGAGATAGCCATTTTGTTCAGCGTAGTTGATTTCCAGATATAAAATATATGTTTGAGGTGGATACTCCCCCACAACCCTCAGGGCAAGGGTTTTAAGTTGTACCCTGGGGGCATATAAGGCTTTTATAGAAGGCGTTGTTGTAGAAACTTCAAAACAGGCTCATTCGATTGGAAATTCAAAAAGCTAGTGCGCTTTTTAATAGTCGAAAGTGATTGGAGGGCAACTAGCCCCCCCCCCCCCACGCCCATTATTCCCCCAAACACATCCAATCAAAATTTTGAGATAACGATTTTGTTCAGCGTAATTGATTTCCAGATAGAAAATATATTTTGAGGAGGATACTCCCCCACAACCCTCAGGGCAAGGGTTTTAAGTTATGCCCTGGGGGAACATAAGGATTTTATAGAAAGCGTTGTCGTAGAAACTTTAAAACAGGCTCATTCGATTGGAAATTAAAGGGCTAGTAACCTTTTTAATAGTCAAAATTGATTGGAGTGTAACTAGCCTCCCCCCCCCCCACGTCTGTCATTGCCCCAAATACATCCAATCAAGATTTTGAGATAGCCATTTTGTTCAGCGTAGTTGATTTGCAGACAGAAAATATATTTTTGAGGAGGACACTCCCCCACAACCCTCAGGGCAAGGGTTTTAAGTTATACCCTGGGGGCATATAAGGTTTTTATAGAAGGCGATGTCGTAGAAACTTCCAAAAAGGCTCATTTGATTGGAAATTCAAAAAGCTAGTGCCCTTTTTAATAGTCGAAAGTGATTGGAGGGCAACTAGCCCCCCTCCCACGCCCATTATTCCCCCAAACACATCCAATCAAAATTTTGAGATAGCCATTTTGTTCAGCGTAGTTGATCTCAAGATAGAAAATATTTTTTTGAGGAAGACACTCCCCTACAACCCTCAAGGCAAGGGTTTTAAGTTATACCCTGGGGGCATATAAGGTTTTTATAGAAGGCGTTGTCGTAAAAACTTCAAAACAGGCTCATTCGATTGGAAATTAAAGGGCTGGTGCCCTTTTTAATAGTTGAAAATGATTAAAGGGCAACTAGCCCCCCCCCCCACGCCCATCAATCCCCCAAACACATCCAATCAAAATTTTGAGATAGGCATTTTTTTCAGCGTAGTTGATTTTCACATAGAAAACATGTTTTTGAGGATGAGAATCCCCCACTACCCTCAGGGCAAGGGTTTTAAGTTATGCCCTGGGGGCATATAAGGTTTTTATAGAAGGCGTTGTCACAGAAACTTCAAAAAAGGCTCATTCGATTTGAAATTCAAAGGGACAATGCCCTTTTTAATATTCGAAAGTGATTGGAGGGCAACTAGCACGCGCCCCCCTCCACGCCCATCATTCCCCCAAACACATAAAATCAAAATTTTTAGATAGCCATTTTGTTCAGCGTAGTTGATTTCCAGATATAAAATATTTTTTCGATGAGGACAATCACCCGAAACCCTCAGGGCAAGGGTTGTAAGTTATGCCCTGGGAGCGTATAAGGTTTCTCAAGAAGGCGTCTTGGAAAATTCCAAAAAGTCTCATTAGATTTGAAATTCAAAGGGATAGTCCCCTCTCTAATAGTCGAAATTGATTGGAGGGCAACTAGCCCCCCCCTCCCCCACGCTAATCATTCCCCCAAACACATCCAATCAAAATTTTGAGATGGCCATTACGTTCAGCATAGTTGATTTCCAGATAGAAAATATATATTTTTAGGAGGACAATCCCCCTCAACCCTCAGGGCAAGGGTTTTAAGTTAATCCCTTGGGGCATATAAGGTTTTTAAAGAAGGCGTTGGTGAAAAAATCAGGTTTGATTTTTCAGAGGCATGTAAATTAAGCTGTCCTATAGCAAAGGCCATAAGGCTTCAATGTTTTATTATTATTAATTTTAAAAAAACCCTTCATAAAAATAAGTTTTCTAAGAAGAGTAAAGAGCCATATTGAGCTCAGGACCAGCAGAAATTAATTCCTATTATAGTTAATACTCAGAAAGACCAGAAATTACTGTTAAAGAATAAACAAATCCTCGAACGAACAGAAATTAAAATTAACTATCTTACAAACGTAAAGATAACCGGTGTAAACATAAATAAATGAATAAATCTTATATAGCTTCAATATTTTTTATTAATTTCCCCCCAGAGCTGCTTTATATGCAAGGGTTAAAAATACCATTTTGTTAAAAATAGTTGAGAGGTTAAGTAACAGAACTCTGGCGTCGACAAAACACCCTGCGGCCCGGGGGCAGGAAGGGATTCTCGTATAAACCTCAGAGATGGCTCATTTGATTGAAAAATGGAAGCTCTAGTCCAGCTCTTAAGAGTCAAAATTGATCGAAGGGCAAATAACCCCCCCACACACACACACGCCCTTTTTCCCCACCCCGTCCTTTGAACTAATTCTGTTTATACCTGAAGGTCCACTGAGAGTTAAAATGTTTTGATATTAACACACACCTAATAGGCATCTGCTCTCCTCCCTAACAAGGAAAGAAACAGAGAGTGTAAGGCAGTGGCGGATCCAGGGGAGGGGACACTCCCCCACAACCCTCAAGGCAAGGGTTTTAAGTTATACCCTGGGGCATATAAGGTTTTTATAGAAGGCGGTGTCGTAGAAACTTCAAAACAAGCTCATTCGATTGGAAATTAAAGGGCTAGTGCCCTTTTTAATAGTCAAAAGTGATTGGAGTGCAATTAGCCCCCCCGCCCCCACGCCCCGCCTTTCCTCAAACACCATCCACTCAAAATTTTGAGATAGCCATTTTGTTCAGCGTAGTTGATTTCCAGATAGAAAATATATGTTTTAGGAGGACACTGCCCCACCACCCTCAGGGCAAGGGTTTTAAGTTATGCCCTGGTGGCATATAATGTTTTTATTGAAGGCACTGTCGTAGAAACTTCAAAAAAGGCTCATTCGATTGGAACTTCAAAAAGCTAGTGCCCTTTTTAATAGTTGAAAGTGATTAGAGGGCAACTAGCCCCCCCACGCCCATTATTCCCCCAACCCAAGCCCATCACCATGTGGAGTTAACCATTTTGTTCAGCGTAGTTGATTTCCAGATAGAAAATATCTTTTAGAGGAGGAAACACCCCCACAACTCTCAGGGCAAGGGTTTTAAGTTATGCCCTAGGGGCATATCAGGTTTTTATAGAAGGCGTTGTCGTAGAAACTTTAAAACAGGTTCAATCGATTGGAAATTAAAGGGCTAGTAACCTTTTTAATAGTCGAAAGTGATTGGAGTGTAACTAGCCCCCCCCCCTCCCCCCCACGCCCATCATTTCCCCAAACACATCCAATCAAAATTTTGAGATAGCCATTTTGTTCAGCGTAGTTGATTTCCAGATAGAAAATATATTTTTGAGTAGGACACTCCCCCACAACCCAAAGAGCAAGGGTTTTAAGTGATACCCTTGGGGTATATAAGGTTTTTATACAAGATGTTGTTCTAGAAACTTCAAAAAAGTCTCATTTGGTTGGAAATTCAAAAAACTAATGCCCTGTTTGATAGTCGAAAGTGATTGGAGGGCAAGTAGCCCCCTCTTCCACGCCCATAATTCCCCCAAACTCCTCCAATAAAAATTTTGAGAGTCATTTTGTTCAGCGTAGTTGATCTCCTGATAGACAACATATTTTTGAGGAGGACACTCCCCCACAACCCTCACGGCAAGGGTTTTAAGTTATACCCTGAGGGCATATAAGGTTTTTATAGAAGGCGTTGTCGTAAAAACTTCAAAACAGGCTCATTCGATTGGAAATTAAAGGGCTAGTTCCCTTTTTAATAGTCGAAATTGATTAGAGGGCAACTAGCCCCCCCCACGCCCATCATTCCCCCAAACACATCCAATCAAAATTTTGAGATAGCCATTTTGTTCAGCGTAGTTGATTTTCACATAGAAAACATGTTTTTGAGGAGGACAATCCCCCACAACCCTCAGGGCAAGGGTTTTAAGTTATGCCCTGGGGGCATATAAGGTTTTTATAGAAGGCGTTGTCACAGAAACTTCAAAAAAGGCTCATTCGATTTGAAATTCAAAGGGACAATGCCCTTTTTAATAGTCGAAAGTGATTGGAGGGCAACTAGCATGCCCCCCCCGCGCCCATCAGTCCCCCAAACACATGAAATCAAAATTGTTAGATAGTGATTTTGTTCTGCGTAGTTGATTTACACCTAGAAAATATATTTTTGTGGAGGTTAATCCCCCAAAACCCTCAGGGCAAGGGTTTTAAGTTATGCCCTGGGGGCTTATAAGGTTTTTATAGAAGGCGTTGTCGTAGAAACTTCAAAAAAGTCTCATTCGATTGAAAATTCAAAGGGATAGTCCCCTCTCTAATAGTCGAAATTGATTGGAGGGCAACTAGCCCCCCCCTCCCCCACGCTAATCATTCCCCCAAACACATCCAATCAAAATTTTGAGATGGCCATTACGTTCAGCATAGTTGATTTCCAGATAGAAAATATATTTTTGAGGAGGACAATCCCCCACAACCCTCAGGGCAAGGATTTTAAGTTAATCCCTGGGGGCATATAAGGTTTTTATAGAAGGCGTTGGTGAAAAAATCAGGTTTGATTTTTCAGAGGCTTGTAAATTAAGCTGTCTATAGCAAAGGCCATAAGGCTTTAATGTTTTATTATTATTAATTTTAAAAAAACCCTTCATAAAAATAAGTTTTCTAAGAAGAGTAAAGAGCCATATTGAGCTCAGGACCAGCAGAAATTAATTCCTATTATAGTTAAAACTCAAAAAGACCAGAAATTACTGTTAAAGAATAAACAAAACCTCGAACGAACAGAAATTAAAATTAACTATCTCACAAACGTAAAGATAACCGGTGTAAACATAAATAAATGAATAAATCTTATATAGCTTCAATATTTTTTATTAATTTCCCCCCAGAGCTGCTTTATATGCAAGGGTTAAAAATACCATTTTGTGAAAAATAGTTGAGAGGTTAAGTAACAAAACTCTGGCGTCGACAAAACCCCCCACGGCCCGGGGGCAGGAAGGGATTCTCGTAAAAACTTCAGAGAGGGCTCATTTGATTGGAAATTGGAAGCTCTAGTCCAGGTCTTAAGAGTCAAAATTGATCGAAGGGCAAATAACCCCCCACACGCCCTTTTTCCCCACCCCTTCCTTTGAACTAATTCTGTTTATATTCTAATTCTGTTTAACACACACTTATTAGGCATCAACTCTCCTCCCTAACAAAGAAAGACACAGAGAGTGTAAGGCAGTGGCGGATCCAGGGGAGGGGAAACTCCCCCACAACCCTCAGGGCAAGGGTTTTAAGTTATACCCTGGGGCATATAAGGTTTTTATAGAAGACGGTGTCGTAGAAACTTCAAAAAAGGCTCATTCGATTGGAATTTCAAAGGGCTAGTGCCCTTTTTAATAGTCGAAAGTGATTTGGGGACAACTAACCCCCCTCTCATGCCCACCTTTTCCCCAAACACATCCAATCAAAATTTTGAGACAGCCATTTTATTAAACGTAGTTTTAAGTTCTGGAAATTAGGTCTTTGAGGAGGACAACTCCCCCACAGTCCTCAGGGCAAGGGTTGTAATTTAAGGATTCTCCGAATCCTTCCCATTATTCCTTATGGAAGGGATGCTCGTATAAACTATAGAGAGGGCTCATTTGACTTAAAATTGAAAGTCCTTGTTCACTTTTTAAGAGTCAAAAGAGATTGGAGGGTAACTAGCCCCCCTCCTATCAGATAAAAATTTTGAGATAGACATTTTGTTAAAATAGTTCAAAGTTCTGATAAAAAAAAAACTCCGGTGTCGACACAACCCATCAGGGCCCAGGGGTAGGCGTTTAAAGTTATGCCCTGGGGCATAACTTATTAAGGGGGGCTTATAACTTATGGGAAGGGGTTTTGTATGTGAAGAACACATAGGAAATCTATTATAATTATCCAATTATAAGGGTAAAATACATACTCTGTGATAGATGCGAAATTGCTTTGGCACACAAAATCCTATTAAGGTCAATTCCAAACAGTCGTGATCCCTTTGTGTCAGCAAGTGAAATGGTCTAAACCCCCTTATTGGAGCTATTTTTTCAATCCATGCATTGTTGTCAATCGCTACAGTTATCAAGTTACCAACCTCAAACTTCCTCTTGGAATCAGATATCAGAAAAGAACAAAGTGAAAATCGCAAACAACTATAAATTGCTGAAAATACTTATTCCCAACCACCTAAATAGTGTAACAGAGGGGATAGAAAGCGATTTCCATGCCAGAGGGAAAGGTAAAGGGGGTGAAAAACAGAAATTAAAGTACTCGCACTTATTATCAATTTGAATTAAGACCGATCAGAAAAATCCTTCAAAAATGCAACTACAAACTAAGAAATCTTTACTTCTGCCGATAACAAGGAGGTTATCTGCATATACTAGATGCGAAGCATTACACGACCCGGAGAAATAAGTTGGAAATATATATCAAGGAGGTTATCAAGGTCATCCGATAACAAGGAGGTTATCTGCATGTGTTAGATGCAAAGCATTACACGACCCAGAGAAATAAGTTGGAGATATATTATAAGGAGGTTATCAAAGTTATCCGATAACAAGGAGGTGATCTGCATATGCTAGATGCAAAGCATTACACGACCCAGAGAAATAAGTTGTAAATATGTTATAAGGAGGTTATCAATCTTATCCGATAACATGGAGGTTATCTGCATATGCTAGATGCAAAGCATTACACGACCCAGGAGGTGATCTGCATATGCTAGATGCGAAGCATTACACGACCCAGAGAAATAAGTTGGAAATATGTTATAAGGAGGTTATCAAAGTTATCCAATAACAAGGAGGTTATCTGCATATGCTAGATGCGAAGCATTACACGACCCAGAGAAATAAGTTGGAAATATATTATAAGGAGGTTATCAAAGTTATCCGATAACAAGGAGGTTATCTGCATATGCTAGATGCGAAGCATTACACGACCCAGAGAAATAAGTTGGAAATATATTATTCATTACTCAGAGAAATGTATGATTAAAAAGAATAAGGTATTCAGTTAACAGATGCAGCAGCACTAAGTCTCATTTTACTTCACCTAGTAGTCAATGGTAAATATGGTTGATTTTCAACCATAGACGTATTAATATACAAAATTGTCTGACTTAAATGTATGTTTAACATAGTACATCTATATATTCATCCAGCTTTCTGTCTTTTTTGTGTTTGATTTTTGTAAACAAATCAAATCTGCTAACAAGGAATAAAAAAATAAAAAAAAACAGAAAGTTTTGTAAAAGGTCTATGCTCTAACTATTTTCTATGACTTGTTCTTATTGGTGCAAAACCCCTTGAACAAGGTGCATTTGTTTTCCTTTCGGTGCAAGGATATGCATTTGTTTGATGTATCCAATTACAAATGCGTCTGTAGAAAATTAAATAAAAAAAAAACAAGTTTTTTTTTACTGAAAGTAAGAAACAACATTAAAACTTAAAACGAACAGAAATTATTATGCATGTGAGGGGGTTTGCCCCCTCGTCAATACCTCGCTCTTTACGCTAAAGTTTGAATTTTTTTCCAATTCTTTAAGAATGACCCCAGAATCACAAAAGGCGTTTAATTAGAACAAATAGCTGTTTTGAAAGTACTAAACAAACTTTAGCGTATAGAGCCAGGTATTGAAGATGGAGTGAGCCCCCTCATATACGCAATGATTTCTGTCCGTTGTAAGTTTTAATATTGCTCCTTATTTTCAGTCGAAAATTTTTTTATTAGATTTCTGGTCGTTTTTTAAATAATGCTGGGAAGTCCGGTGCCCCTTTCACGGAAAATTCTCTTCCACCATGGAAAATTCATCCATGGAAAGATCCTCCCATGTAACCCCCGACCCCTGACCCCCCCCCCCCCAGCCCCCACCATCAGAAAAAGTCCCCCTGAAGATGTCTGTGTAAACGTCTTTGATTCGTCCTCAAAGACATGGTAACTTGATTTTTCGACTTTGCTGAACAAAATGGCTATCTCAAAATTTTGATCCGGCGGCTTTGGGAAACAATTGAGCGTGAGAGAGAGCCTAGTTGCCCACCAATTTTTTTGGTCACTTAAAAAGGCCAATAGAACTTTTAATTTCCGTTCGAATGAGCCCTCTCGCGACATTCTTGGACCACTGGGTCGATACGATTACCCCTAGGAAAAAAACGCTTTCGTGATCTTTCTTATGGCCAAAAAAAATACAAAATTCCGTATTTTTGCAGATAAGAGCTTAAAACCTCTACAGTAGGGTTCTCTGATAAAGCTGGATCTGTTGGTGTCATTTCCATTTAGATTCTATGACTTTTATGGTTTTTTTCCACTTTTTTCGAAAATAAGGCCAATTTTCTCAGGCTCGTAACTTTTGAATAGTAAGACTAAACTGAATGAAACTTATATATTTAAATTCAGCATAAAAAAATTTTCTTTTGATGTATCTATTGGTATCAAAATTCTTTTTTTAGAGTTACTATTGTAGTTACTATTGAGCCTGGTTGCTCCTTACTTGATCTAAAAAAAACAAAAAAAAACAGTAATCTCTAAATAAATCACAATATCGTGAAAGGTACAACGTGGTTTAAATTCAGAATTTAGTTAAAGTCACGAATTGAGTGTATCAGCATCAATATATCTTACAGTTCGTTACCGAACAGTTTGAAAAATTTCTTAGAATTTAATACGAAATCCCAAAGTGTTCGCTTCAGGTACAGAAAATCTCAATGGAAAAGATTTAAACTAAGGTACATGAAAATGTACATGGTCGTCAGTAGAATTCGTAATTCGGCTAATTTAACTCATTTCGTTTTCTTGACTGTAAGAAAGTCTGCATGCCCAAACTGAAAAGCAATCATTTTGAAATAATTGAAATTCTAAATCTTTACCACGTTTTGTAAGAACTCTGGACCTTACAAAAGCCTTGATTTTCCCCTCCTCTCCCAAACAGCTTTCTTAAACAAAGCATTCAGTTCATAAATTAAATCTTAAATTTACCAAAAACATTTGAACGGAGTATCCTTGTGTCATTATTCTAATTGTGTTCTATGCTTTAAGTGTTCAAAGGCAAGTTTTCGCCTAGTGTTTTTCATAGAATTCTAATCAACATATGTCTGTTAAATGTACTAAGTTACCAATGCTTCACTGGAAAAACGAATTACTTACAACTTATCATGAAATGGTATCTTCCCCGGGGATAAGAAAACGTCAATTAGAGAGATTTAAAAGAAGTTTTTTCCAAAAATGTATATGTTCGTCCTTTGAATTTTTAATTTTGCTTAGTTAAATATGTTCTCCTTTTTTTGCTTATTTCACCACACATTCCCATTATCTTCAACATCAAATATTTTTCTCTCTCTTGTTGTCTGCATATTTCTGTATCACATTTCTAGACATTGTGCGATATTAACAATTTAAGGCGGCAAAAACCTCTCTTGATTTCATTATTGAATTCAATATTTTTAAAATTTGATTTAAAAACAATTTTTTAGGCCTGTTGAACTTTTCACTAATCAGCCAGCTTACAGTCCGTACGGAGCACTAGGATACCGAGATTACGAGGAGAGTGAACCGATTCAACCTAGTATCAAGGCCCCTGCACCGGCAGAGGGAAGATTTCTCCTACAAAGAACAATCGTTTCAACTCACATAACTACCGTAAGTATCTATTAATTAAGGGAATTAGTTGTGGAATAAAGGGATTTGCTACAAAAAACAGGCAATCGATAGGAGCCAAATCCAGAAACTCCTTAAAACCCGGGACAATTTACGGACAACTGAGCTAGGACGGCATGGGCGTCGGAAAGGGGGGGGCAGGGGATCATGCCCCTCTTCCTGGAAATTTGGGGCTATAGAGTATTTATAACGAGACCGAAGGAAAGAGAGCAGAATAAGGAAAAACCATGGAAAAAATGTGTTTTGACCCGTTGTTGGCTGCCTGGCAATAGATTTTGACCCTTAATAAGGAAAATATATAAGTTTCTAATTTGTGTCTATGTTCTAATAAAGAGTCTAACTATTGATAACATTCAATCAAAGAATCAGCTCTTTATGGTGATCATAAATATGTATTTGTTTATTAGTAATTAGTACAGTTATTAGTACACAAGAAAGTCCGTATATTTATAGAAAACACAAGGAAAACAACACAAGGAACGAAACAGAGCAATTTCGGTAAAAATATGCCGTCAACTTTTCCTTGCATTGTAAGAGTACCCATGAGCTGATATATGAAGCCAGTGTAATCAGAAATAATTCTCCTGGACGGAATGCTGGGAATTTCTGTATTTTTCTCCTGAATGGATACGTTTTTTGTGTTTCATTATCGTTTTTTTTTTCAGGACTGGTTGTATTTATCTAGTTGTCACTTTGTTGGGCCGTCCTAAGGACGGCCAAACAATATGCTCGTCAGGGCAAGTTTTCGTTTTTTTAAATGGCTTTTTCACTCATAATAATAATTGAGTTTAATTTAACGTACAAGAAATTTCAGTGATAAAGATAAAAAATATACGTAAAATTATCACCGAAAAATTTTTGTATAACAAATTTATTTATTATCGAAAATAATCAAGGATTAACGGAATGTTTAACAGATTAAGCAAATAAGTATAGGGCGATAATTAACGGAATTGAATACGAATTTTGTAGAGTTTGGCTTCCTTTACGTCAGCTACAAAGCAAAGCTTCTGTTTGGACTATTGTTTCGCTGCAAACTCGATTCTCCTTCACATGCTAGTTAAATATAAAAAACGAGTTTGTTTTAACTGAAACTAAGCAGCGACATTAAAACCTAAAACGAACAGAAATTATTCCGTGTATGAAAGGGGCTGTCCCCCTCTTCAACGCCTCGCTCTTTACGCTAAAGTTTTTTATTGTTAAAAAAAAATAGAGTTGTGAGAAAGTCAAACTTTAGCGTAAAGAGCAAGGCGTTGAGGAGGGGATAGCCCCGTTCATATACAGATTAATTTCTATTCGTTTGTAGTTTTAACGTCCCTCCTTGCTTTCAGTTAAAGAAAACTTGTTTTTTTTATTTAAGTTTTGAGCATTTTTGAATTAATGCAGGTTTTGATTTTGGCTCACCGTACATGAATAATTAAAAAAAAAATTGCATATTAATTTTACTTTTATTTGGTTAAATGGCGTTCTCGAAAACAAAGGGAGGGTTTTGCCACACATTATTTAAGAAAGACTATTCTCTCTAACTCACAATTCTTAATCTGTTTTCTTTTCCATTATTGGTATCTCTTTTTTTCTTTGGATAGTTATTAGGTATTTTTTGGATTATTTTCTTGGTTGCTATTTTCACTGTCTAAGATACTCCCGCAGTTTCACCCCCCCCCCCCTCCCCCCCCCCGTTTTACTTAAGCTATGCTTCAGTAGCTATTTTTTTAACGTTTATTTGCTTTAAATGGTAGTTTTTCTATTATCAGATGTTATAAAAGTTACCAACCCTCTTTTTTCAGACTACACAGACACACACGGCAGGAAGAACAGTGACAAATATCCTCCCATGTATACCCTTGTCAGGGGTCAGCGGGTGTTTGTGCAACCCATCTGTCTACCCTGCAGCTTCCAGTACAGGCTCTGCAGCATAGTGATGCTGTAGACAGTGAAGGAAAAAACTTTAATTTATTTTATTTATTAATAATCTTACTTTTTAATTTTAGTAAATTTCTTAAAAGCTATTGCTATCCATAGTTTGCTATAGTTGGCACAGCTTATGCATGCAACTAGGTTAAAGTCTGTGTATTACAAAAGAAAATGCTTGAACTATGGCTGCTATGAAAATGGATTTTTTCGTGATCTATATACACAGACACGCTCAAAAAATGTACCATAAGCTGTTAAATAAACCTGTTTCTAAATTTATTTTGTTCTTTGTTTTTATGTTTGTTAGTTTAACGCCGGGGTTGTTATTATCCTAGGGAAACAGATATGAACTTTTTCAGTAGACATCTGTACATATATAAAAGATGAAATTATATTTCTCATAGTGTATTGTTCGTTGTTATAGAGCCAAACTCGCTTCTTATGTCAAATAAAGAAAAACACAAAATAATAAAAAAAAACAAAGAACAGCAAACAAACGTTAAAAGATAATTAACATGAAATATGTCATTTGTTTCATATATGATATGTTAAGGCTGAAAACAATGACAAAAATTGAAGTTACAGTCTTTGTTATACTCCCAAATCGAGTTTAAAGTTGGATCTCGGTCGCAGTTGTGATTCGGCTAGAATAGCTCTAATAGGTGTTTATGATGAGCCTAGAAAACAAAGGTCGCTTGACCTTCCAGCTGTAAATCAAAACACACATGTAGGCACGTACCCAGGATTTTCTTTTGGGTACGGAAAATAATGAAAAATGTTGGAAGAGGGAACACCATCACCTACTACTACCATTAACTCACCACAGCATCAAGCCGTCCGAGGTCAACACAGCTACTCACGCTCATCCTACATTTCAATCTAATCAGAGTTTTACACCCTCCCTGGAAGTCCCAATTCCTTTAAATCTTTCTTTATGACATCCTCCCACCCCAATCGTGGACGACCGGCTTTTTGTTTAGCCCTAGACGGTCGGCCGAAAAGGACAGTCTTCGGCAATCTGTCATCCTTCATCTGCAGAACGTGCCTTAGCCATCAACCTTTCTGCATTATAGCCCTAGAAAGCGGGATTGAACCCCACTTTTCGTACAGCCTACAGTTTGAAATACGGTCAGTCAGCCGGGTACCCAGAGCAATCCGAAGGCAATTTTTTAGGAAAACATCTAGCATATCTTCATCCGCTTTTTGGAGCACCCATGCTTCAGAACGATATTTGACCACTGTCATCTCTGTAGCTTCCAATATTCTATTCTTGGTTTGAAGACTTATCTTCCTATTCTTCCAAACTTTTTTTTAACTGTGAAAAAACACCCTGAGCCTTGGCTATTCTACTTTTAACATCTTCACTGCTCCCACCGTCTTTACTAATAATACTACCAAGATAAGTGAAGCTGCCCACCAGATCAATCTTTTCATTACCCAACGTCACCTTTTCATCTTCACTTATTCCTAGCCTTAATGACTTAGTCTTTCTAACATTAATTTTCAAACCAATACTAGCACCCTGAACTCGTAAAACCTCTAAAAGTTCATTCATTTTGCTCACACTTTCATCAAGGATACTTAAATCATCAGCATAATCTAAGTCAAGGAGAGTTTTTCCTCTCCATTTGACTCCGTGGTCTCCCATTGCCTTTCCTGAGCTCCTTAAGACAAAGTCCATTAAAATGATCCATATAAAGATAGAACACAACCCTGCTTAACTCCTGATTTAATACGAAACGGCAAAATGAAAAAAAATACGTAATAAAGTGAATAAGAAACGTACAGATATTAAAAAAGTTAGATTTTCTGGAGAACGCGGTCCCCATGGCGCCTCTGGGTATGTCCCAACACGCATAAATTAGTCTTCAGTCTACCAGATAGACAGAAATAAGGAAGGGCATTTTGGCTTTCAGTGATAACAGAAACGGTTAGTATGTATGTGGTAGTAGTTGCACGGGTTTAGGAATCAAATCTTGTTTTTCCGTGGAGCATTATTAAGTGTTTAATTCAAATCGACATTGATTTGCTTCATTGCAGAAAGACTTAAGAGGAGTTAATTACCCTTTATGGGGAGGGGGCAATTTTTTAACAGAAATATTTAATGTTACTTATTCATCCAATTCAAAAAATTGGTTTTTGATTTAAAATTTGCTTTTCTCATACGTGTAGGTTTGAATTGAAAGTGGCCATGCAGCTGCATAGTCGGATGATTGAATTAAGTCGAATTAATCAAAGCTATTGAGGCTTTAGCCTGAATCTGCAATGTACGCAGGTTGAGCCTGCGTATATTGCCGGCTCAACATTCTACATCCAGTGCACCAAAAACAGCAGGAAATGAGCTCTCTGCAATCATGAACAATCTAAGTTCACACCCAATTTCAGTGTCACAAGCTGTGAATTTTGCTATTTTTACATATGCTACTTCTGACCTGGTAGACCTGCCAAGTGAGGATGAAGACCCATCTTATCCACAGTGTGTCTACCTGATGAAGTTTTAGAAGAACTACTTGAAGCTGAAATAGATACCAGCCAAATTGAAGTCAATGACTGTGACAGTCAGGATGAATCTCAAGCTAATGGAGGTGGAGAAATCCAAGCGCAAGCCTCAAGTATCCTTACTTTCAAGCCAATGAGATGACCAGACATTGCTTAGAAAAGAGAAGATTTTATCTCACCATACACTCTCTGGCAAGATCATCTTCGATTTAACCACGAAATGAGTGGCAAGACCCCATTGGAATATGGCAGGTTGTTTTTTGACAAAGAAGTAATAAACCATATTTTCGGTGAGACGAATATATATGCACATAAGAAAGAGGGTAATCAGTTAGGGGCTTCTTCCACTGGCATTGAGCGTTTCCTGGGAGTCCTTTCGTTTACATGAATAGTGAAAATACCCTCCTATCGCAGCTACTGGTCAAACGAGCCTCGTTACTCCAGGATAGTCGATGCTATATCACGTGATAGATTTGAACTGATAAAGAAGTATTTGCATTTCAATGAAAATGTATCGCAGTAATATTCCGGAGACCCTAGTTATGACTTGAGTGGTGAGGAAATTTTGGATTCCATGAGGCCCATAGGGGGTATACCAGGGACACTGGAAGAAAATTTTCCAGGGGGGGGGGCAGACGCAAAAATAGCAGTGGGGGTTGGGTGAAAGCTTAGGCGGTTTAGAGCACCAAACTGCGACTTTACCCGGAAGAGGACGAATTTAAAATCAATTTAAAATCCTGAGAAGCTAATTGATTTAAAAGTATCAATAACCATATTTTAGGCCTCTGAGTTGCAAAAGAAGTAATGCCACATGGTGGTATTGCTGGATTCACCCAAGTTGATTTGCTTTATTTGTAACGAATATGCTACGTTTGGTGATCTGTAAGTGTGCATCAGCTATATTGAGGGGGGCGTGAGTCATTGTTTAGGTGGGAATAGGGTAGATTCCTACAAAAGTGCATTTTAATGGACAAACTGCTTAGTCTTCATGAGGCTTTAGATAAACGTTGAAAGAGGAAGGGGGAGTAGGAATTAATGAAAATGTTTCTCTATACAGCTAATATGTTACATTCCCATATCTACCAGCACAAAAGTTGAAAAGGCAAGGAAGGTCATCATCAGCCCCGCCATGAAATTTCCTTGGGGTGGCAAATACTTCTAGGAACTTAGTTTTCAGCAATTTTAAATGGTTATATTTTTCTTTTTCTATTTATATGTGAGTGTTCAATGTATTTAAAAAAATATATGTAATGTATTCATCAATAAGAAAATCCTATTATAGAGGTTTTGATGGCTTCATCTAGTCGGATGATTGAATTAAGTCGAATTAATCAAAGCTATTGAGGCTTTACCCTGAATCTTCAATGTACGCAGGTTGAGCCACGCCCCTATTCGAAATCTTAATTTTTTCGAATGTCTGGGTACTTCTTATTCAAATTATCAAAATGAAAATTATTTTATCCCCCCTCCCTGAAAAATAATCTTTCGTACAGTACTAGCCAGAATAGAGCGATAAGACGAAGCGTTTAATCCCTAATTGATAGTCGAAAACCCAACGATGTCAGAAAGATAAGTTTTTTTCGTTTCAATTGTCGTTGCAAAAGCTTTTATTCTACTTCTTCTGAAAAGGAATTGCCTTGTTTACAGACAAATAATATTTCGAATAAATTGATTTGGGTGAGTGAATAAAGCCTCGACTCTAGGAACTAGGATTCAAGCCAACCTGTCACAAAGCACTCAATGAGTGATTATCAATAGGGAAACGTATTTAAGAAACTCACATAGCTTTGCGATGCTGTGTTAGCCTTATGTAGCTTTTTAGTGTAATGATTTATCTTGCAGCGTTTAACCAGTTTAAGCGTTTTCTTCTTTAAAGTGTAAATAAATCGTGGTAAACACTAATATTTCTTCTGACACGTCGCTAGAAAGAGTAGTCAATGCTAAGAAATATTTTTTTTTTTTATAAAAATGTGCTTTAGGAATTAAAAAAAAACTTTTAAAAAATTATAATGAAACGGAAAATTTTTCCAAAAAATAAACTTAAAAGATAAGTAAAATTAAAACCTATGACTAACAGAAATGAAATCATATATTAAAGTCAAACTTAAAACGATAAGAAATTACAATGGATGATTACATGAAACCTAAAACGAACAGAGTTTAAAAAGAATTATCTATTCAAAATGGAAAAAAAAACAGAAAATAATACTCATAAGAATAGGGCCATAGAACCTTTAAAGACTTTAAAGGATAGTATTATTAGCTCTTTACTAAAAGCATATGTACCTTAACAATTTTTCTTTTGTCACTGTAAGTAGGAAGGGTCAGGAGGCGCGACGGGGCACCTCTGCTGCCATCTATAACCAGTCTAACTGTATGACCAGTCTAACTATGTTGATGTTGTTTCATGGTTATGTTTTGTTGATGGTTATGTGGTTTGATATTATGTTATATTGAGGTTATGTTATGTTGCTATATTATGTTGTTATGTTATGTTATGTTGCTGGTTATGCTGTTTCTTGGTTATGTTATGTTTGTTGGTTATGACTGTTATGTTGATGTTATTTCATGGTTATGTTTTGTATATGGTTATGCTGTTTGTTGGTTGCGTTGTTTGATGGTTATGTTGTTATGTTGATGGTTATTTGGTTTAATATTATGTTGTGTTATATTATGTTATGTTGATGCTGTTTCTTAGTTATGTTGTTTCTTGGTTCTGTTATGTTTGTTGGTCATGTTATGTTGTTTGAGTTTTCTATGCCTATTATATACAGACAGGAGTTTAAATCATTGCCAGATAAGAGCGAGTATAACGGGACAGGATCACGTGTCTTTTCTAGGCCAATAGAAATTACGTTTAGGGTATTATTTGAACGAAACAGTTTGAGACGTTTTAGAGGATGATTGGGGTGAAGCTCTGTGGTCGTTATAATACACAATTTCCATTTGAACAGTGTTGTAAGGTCCCCTACCCCAACCCCCAAGGCCGCCCCAACTTTTTTGCCCCCCCCCCCATTTTTTATAGTACTTTTTTGCGCGCTTGAGAAACAGAAGGACCCCCCTCCACCCAACATTTTGCCACCCCCCTTTTTTTACACTTTTTTTGCTTGCTTGAGATACAGAAGGCCCCCCTCCCTCCTCCGACTTTTTGCCCCCCCCCCATTTTTTAATACTTTTTTTTGCGTGCTTGAAATACGGAAAGCCCCCCCCCTTCCCCCAGCTTTTTAGGCCCCTCCCCAAATTTTTAATACTTTTTTTGCGTGCTTGAGACACAGAAATTAACAAACAGAAAAGGTTTTTCAGCTAAAGCAGGGAACAAGTTTAAAACTATTCCAACAACACGCACACGACATGAGAAGAAACCTAGCAAAGGAAGCAAAACACAACAGACTTTCACACAAGTAAAATTATGAACCAACATAAGTAAAAATATCAAATCATAAGTTTCCAGCAACACACACACAACATGAGAAGAAACCTAGCAAGGGAAGCAAGAAACAACAGACTTTCACACAAGTAAAATCAAGAACCAGCATAAGTAAAAATACCAAATAACAAGTTTCAAACAACAAACACACAAGATGAGAAGAAACCTAGCAAGGAAAGCAAGAAACAACAGACTTTCACACAAGTAAAATCATGAACCAGCATAAGTAAAATACCAAATCATAAGTTTCCAGCAACAAACACACAACATGAGAAGAAACCTAGCAAGGGAAGCAAGAAACAACAGACTTTTAAACAAGTAAAATCTTGAACCAGGATAAGCAAAAATACCAAATCATAAATTTCCAACAACGCACATACAACATGAGAAGAAACCTAGCAAGGGAAGCAAGAAACAACAGACTTTCACACAAATAAAATCATGAACCAGCATAATAAAAAATACCAAATCATAAGTTTCCAACACCAAACATACAACATGAGAAGAAACCTAGCAAGGAAAGCAAGAAACAACAGAATTTTACACAAGTAAAATCAAGAACTAGCATGAGTAAAATAACAAATCATAAGTTTTCAACAACACACATACAAGACTTGAGAAGAAACATATCAAGGGAAGCAATAAACAACAGACTTTCACACAAGTAAAATCATGAACACTGATAATCTAAAATACCAAATCATAAGTTTCAAACAACACACAAACAACAGGAGAAGAAACCTAGCAAGTTAAGCAAGAAACAACAGACTTTCAAGCAAGTAAAATCATGAACCAGCATAAGTAAAAATACAAAATCATAAGTTTCCAACAACACACACACAACATTAGAAGAAACCTAGCAAGGGAAGCAAGAAACAACTGACTTTCACACAAGTAAAATAAAAAACCAGCATAAGTAAAAATACCACATCATAATTTTCCAACAACACAAACACAACATGAGAAGAAACCTAGCAAGGGAAGCAAGAAACAACAGACTTTCAAACAAGTAAAATCATGAACCAAGATAAGCAAAAATACCAAATCATAAGTTTCCAACAACACACACACAACATGAGAAGAAACATAGCAAGGGAATCAAGAAACAACAGACATTCAATCAAGTAAAATCAATAACCATAATAAGAAAAAATACCAAATCATAAGTTTCCAACAACACACACACAACATTAGAAGAAACCTAGCAAGGGAAGCAAGAAACAACAGACTTTCAAACAAGTAAAATCCTGAACAAGCATAAGTAAAAATACCATATCATAAGTTTCAAACAACACACACACAACATGAGAAGAAAAATATCAAGGGAATCAAGAAACAACAGACATTCAAGCAAGTAAAATCATGAAACAGCATAAGTCAAAAAACAAAATCATAAGTTTCCAAAAACACACACACAACATTAGAAGTAACCTAGCAAGGGAAGCAAGAAACAACAGACTTTCACACAAGTAAAATCAAGAACCAGCATAAGTAAAAATACCAAATCATAAGTTTCCAACAACAAACACACGACATGAAAAGAAACCTAGCAAGGTAAGCAAGAAACAACAGACTTTCACACAAATAAAATCATGAACCAGCATAAGTAAAAATACCATATCATAAGTTTCCAACAACAAACATACAACATTAGAAGAAACCTAGCAAGGAAAGCAAGAAACAACAGACTTTCACACAAGTAAAATCAAGAACCAGCATTAGTAAAATACCAAATCATAAGTTTCCAACAACACAAACACAACCTGAGAAGAAACTTAGCAAGGGAAGCAAAAAACAACAGACTTTCAAACAAGTAAAATCATGAACAAAGATAAGTAAAAATACCAAATCATAAGTTTCCAACAACACACACACAACATGAGAAGAAACTTAGCAAGGGAAGCAAGAAACAACAAACTTTCACACAAGTAAAATCATGAACCATTATAAGTAAAAATACCAAATCATAAGTTTCCAACAACACACACAACTCGAGAAAAAACCTAGAAAAGGAAGCAAGAAACAACAGACTTTCACACAAGTAAAATCATGAACCAGCATAAGTAAAAATACAAAATCATTAGTCCCAACAACACACACACAACATGAGAAGAAACCTAGCAAGGGAAGCAAGAAACAACAGACTTTCACACAAGTCAAATCATGAACCAGCATAAGTAAAAATTCCAGATCATAACTTTCCAACAACACACACACACACAACATGATAAGAAACCTAGCAAGGGAAGCAAGAAACAACAGCCTTTCACACAAGTAAAATCATGAACCAGCATAAGTAATTATACCAAATCATAAGTTTCCAACAACACACATACAACATGAGAAGAAACCTAGCAAGGGAAGCAAGAAACAACAGACTTTCACACAAGTAAAATCATGAACCAGCATAAGTAAATATACCAAATCATAAGTTTCCAACAACACACACACACAACATGAGAAGAAACCTAGCAAGGGAAGGTAAAACAACAGACTTTCACACAAGTAAAATCATGATTCAGCATAAGTAAAAATACCGAATCTTAAGTTCCCAACAACGCACACCCAACATGAGAAGAAACCTAGCAAGGGAAGCAAGAAACAACAGACTTTCACACAAGTAAAATCATGAACCAGCCTTAGTAAAAATACCAAATCATAAGTTTCCAACAACACACACATAAAATGAGAAGAAACCTAGCATGGGAAGCAAGAAACAACAGACTTTCACACAAGTAAAATCATGAACCAGCATAAGTAAAAATACCAAATCATAAGTTTTCAACAACACACAGACAACATGAGAAGAAACCTAGCAAGGGAAGCAAGAAACAACAGACATTCAGACAAGTAAAATCATGGACCATCTGAATTATCTCAAAGAAAAGAAAAAAAATTTAGTCCAATTCTAATTTTTTCCAAAGAAAATAAAAAATCTCCGACTTTTTAATAAACATTCTAAGCGTTTGACATGCTAACGTATCCTAAAATAATGTGAATGTTGTAAATTCTTGGGTATCCCCAAAGAAATTTAACTCCCCAACCAAGTAAAAATAACACTGCATAAGTTTCCAACAATACACACATGACATGAGAAGAAACATAGCACAGGAAGCAAGAGACGAAGACTTTCACACAAGTAAAACCATGAACCAGCATATATATATATAAATACCAAATCATAAGTTTCCAACAACATTTATTGATTTTTAAGGGTTTTTTTTGCATATTTTTCTAATATAGTTGGGTTTTATTCATTTTTAAGGCTAAATTAGGCTAGGTTACGCGCGCGTAACTGACTTATGCTGGTTGATGATTTTACTTGTTTGAAAGTCTGTTGTTTCTTGCTTCCCTTGCTAGGTTTCTTCTCATGTTGTGTGTGTGTTGTTGGAAACTTATGATTTGGTATTTTACTAATGCTGGTTCATGATTTTACTTGTGTGAAAGTCTGTTGTTTCTTATTTCCCTTGCTAATTTTCTTCTCATGTCGTCTGTGTGTTGTTGGAAACTTATGATGTGGTATTTTTACTTATGCTAGTTAATGATTTTACATGTGTGCAAGTCTGTTGTTTCTCGCTTCCCTTGCTAGGTTTCTTCTCAAGTCTTGTGTGTGTGTTGTTTGAAACTTATTATTTGGTATTTTTACTTATGCTGGTTCTTGATCTTACTTGTGTGAAAGACTATTGTTTCTTGCTTCCCTTGCTAGGTTTCTTCTCATGTTGTGTGTGTGTTGCTGGAAACTTCTGATTTGGTATTTCACTTATGCTGGTTCATGACTTTACTTGTGTGAAAGTCTGTTGTTTCTTGCTTCCTTTGCTAGGTTTCTTCTCATGCTGTATGTGTGTTAATGGAAAAGTTTTAAACTTTTTCCCTGCTTTAGCTGAAAAATCTTTCCTGTTTGTTAATTTCTGTGTCACAAGCACGCAAAAAAAAGTATTAAGAAATGTGGGGATGGGTCCCAAAAAGTTGGGAAGAGGGGGGGGGCCTTCCGTGTGTCAAGTGCGCAAAAACAATTATTAAAAAAAATTGGGGGGGGGGGGCAAGAGTTAGGGGGAGGGGGCCCTTCTGTGTCTCAAGCGGACAAAAAAAAGTCTAAAAAATGGGGGGGGGCAAAAAGTTGGGTGGTGGGGGGGGGCCTTCTGTGCATCAACGCGCAAAAAAAGCGTTAAGGAATGTGACTGTGCCAAAAGTTGGTGGGAGGGGGACCCTTCTGTGTCTCAAGCGCGCAAAAAAAGTATTACAAAAAATGGGGGGAGGCAAAAAGATTGGAGGGTGGGCCCTTGAGGGTCGGGGTAGGGGACCTTACAACACTGTTCAAATGGAACTTGTGTATCACAACGACCACAGAGTTTCACCCCAAATCATCCTCTAAAATGTCTCAAACTGTTTCGCCAAAATAATCCCTAAAATGTCGATTAATTTGTTTCGCCCAAATAATCCCCTAAATGTAATTTCTATTGGCCTAGAAAATAAACGTGATCCTATCCCGTTAGACTCTCTCTTATCTGGCAATGATGTAAACTCCCGTCTGTATTCAATAGGCATAAAAAAAACAAACAAAATAACATAACCAACAAACATAACAGAACCAAGAAACAACATGACTAAGAAACAGCATTAACATAACATAATATAACATAACATAACCGTCACATAACATAACATTAAACCACATAACCATCAACATGATAACATAACCATCAAACAACATAACCAACAAAAAGCATAACCATCAACAAAACATAACCATGAAACAACATCAACATAACACTCATAACCAACAAACATAACATAACCAAGAAACAACATAACCAGCAACAAAACATAACATAACATAACAATATAACATAGCAACATAACATAACATCAATATAACATAACATCAAACCACATAACCATCAACAAAACTGAACCATGAAGCAACATCAACATAACACTCATAACCAACAAACATAACATAACCATGAAACAACATCAACATAACATAACACTCATAACCAACAAACAATATAACCACTAAACAGGCATAGAAAGAGACACGTGATCTTGTACAGTTACGCTGGTTATAGATGGCTGCAGAGGTGCCCCGTCGCGCCTTCTGGCCCTTCCTACTACTGTAGAATTGAAAAATCAAAAATTGCTCCAACTTCCAGAAACTGTTTTTTCTGTACATCATTATATTCTAAACGATAGATTCCATTAGTCTTATGTGCAGTAATTTTTCAAAAACAATCCTTTCCTTTTAATAGATGCATTTCAAATGTAAAGAAAATAAACTGGTGAATATATGTATATATAAATTTTTTATCTAAGACTCCCTGCTTATTTGTAATCTAATTCATCCCCATTTCTCTATTATTTCTTCACTTTACTACTTATCTATCTTACCTTTTACTTGACATTCCATAGCTTTCCATTTTTATAATACCTCACATACATAATTTTTTCTCTCCTAATACATTTTATCTACCTTTTCCCTAAAAACTTTTTTTCATTCAAACGATTCTCCACCCGTTAATTTACCATACAACAATTTCAAAATTCTCATTCTAGCTACCAACGGTGGCAAGGGGCTGCTCCCATTCATTAGGCCTATGACATATAACAGTAAAATACAAATTTACAATGCATATACGTTTTTGAACTTTTAAATACATTCACTTTTCTTAGAACACTTTAACAAACTTTTCCCTAAATTTACATCAATAAAAAAAATATAACCCTATTTTCTTCTTTTTTTAATACATCACATTTCAACACAATCTACTCTCGATGGGCCTTGCGTTTTTGGGTAGCTACAACAATCTTCGAAAAATTTCCAAAAATCAAATATTTCACAATCCAAGCGAATCGTATCCCCCTCAACATATAAAAAAATTCACTAATTTAAAATAAATTATAAACAATCATTAAAAAAATTACATCAAATCTATCATCCATAATCTAAAAATTCATAAAAATCCTATACTATTTCTACATTCCCTAAAAATATATTCAATCATTTGTTTTTTCCATTTGTTGAGTTTAAGTGCTTTTTCTGTGATTTCATCATTCTATAGCGTTTTTTTTATCAATAAATTTATATTTACAAAAGCCTTTTTTAAAACACATCCTAGCCCACCAAGACATAAATACCATTCCCTTCTATTTTATATGAAACACGTCCTTACTTTCCTTACACTTCATAATCCTTTTCCACTTTGTTTCCACGCGATTTAGCACATCATAACCTTCCTTCTGATTTCCTTTTCGCTTCCACGTGCAATAACAAAAAAAGTGATACTATGTACACTATTGTCCTTATATAGGCCTCATTATCTGCTTTTAGGTGCACAGCTGTCTCTAAACTAACTTCATCTTTTTTACATGTAACACTTGCAAATAAATTCCTCAGTCCTGCTACTTTTGTTTCTTGTTTTGTAGATTATAAAAGCAACTCGGTCTGGAAAAATATCTATAGTTGTGGGAGGGGGAGGGGGCCATTTTTCCGTCACCAGCTCAACACTGTCTTTTTTATATATCTAGTCGTTTCTCCGTCAAAAGCTCGGCACTACCTAATTTTTTTAAATTTCATTGCGCAAAGCGGTAATTTTCAAGTGTTTATCTTGTTGCTAACCCGCCCATGCTCAGTACGGGTGCCAGTCTGGCCGCCGTTATCGTTGGTCGCCCGATCGTCCTGTTTTTCAAAATGTTTATGTTCTAAATATATTTCTATACTGATGTATATATATGAATTAAAGAAACCATGTATATATCCTTTGAATATCTATTCAACTGATTGAGGTTAAGATAGGTAAGTTGAATTTTGGCATTGGAGTGGTATGTATCAATTTAAAACACCCTTCAGATCGCTTCTTTGCGGGCTGTCCATGTCTGGCAAAACGGCACTTTTAACAAAATTCATTGCAAACCGTGATAAAATGTTTTTATAGAATCCGAAAAATATCTGTTATTGCTATAGTATATGGCAAGAATCCTATGATAAAATCAAGAAGATTGATCGAAGCAAAAAATTTATTGAAAGACTTGACGTGTTTACTAGTATTGCGCCAAACTCGTGGTTGATTATTGACGATTTAGCTGAATCTATTGAAGAATGGTCACGGGAAATGTTACAACTGTTTACTGTCCTGTCCCATCACGAAGAAATCTCTGTAACTATTGTTCCTTATAATCTTTTTTACAGGAGTAAATGTATGCGAACTCTTGGTTTAAATTGTACTTACTACATCACCTATGGAGTTGTTCGCGATTCAATCTCTTTTATAACTCTAAACAAACAAATTTATCCTGGTGAACCTAAATTTTTACTTTTTGCAAACAATCAAGCAACTAATAATCCTTATGGTTACATATTAATAGACCTGAATCAAAACGCACCCGAAGGGTTGTGGGTAGTCGCTGATATTTTTGATAATGAAATTACTGTATATCTACTTGTGAATAGCTAAAAAGGTCATTAGACGCAATCATGAAATTGAAGAAGCTACATGAAAACTGACATTTATTTTCCATGCTAGCTAATTCAAAACCACGACTTAGAAAAGCAATTCTCAAGCATGATGTTGACAAGGAATTTATTAATGTCTTGTCGGAACTTTTTTTCAAATTTAACGGAGGGTAATATTCAACTGTTATATCCTGTTAAGCAACAGAGAATGCAACATCGATCACTTGTACGTGCTCTAGCTTGCAAAAGGAAAGCAAACTGTAAAAGAGAACGTCTTGTTCAAGCGGGTGGTAATTTCTTTTCAGTGTTACTACCGATAATCATCAGACTTGTAAAGACTGTTCTCTAGAAATAGCTAAACCTTATAAATTTACACTAATTGAACTTTCCCTGTCATCCAAAGAGCACTTTGAAGATAATCTTGATAAATTTATTACCATTGAAACAACTGCTGATGATGAAAAATTAATTTTGCTTCAAAATGCTCTTCGTCGCGTGGACAAACATAAACCTTATCGTGAAAACCCGTTCAAAGTCAATGTCATTGATCAACCTTCTGATAACAGTGAAACACCGAAAAAGGAAGATTTAATAGAAATTTTTGTAGACTTGATGCCTCAATCCTATCGTTAACAATGTAAAAGACTCTTGACGCATATCGCTGACAAATGAACAAATTGATGAGAAAAAGAATGATGTTATAATCCATGGCAAGCCTTACAATTTAATTGATTTATTATCGGATCTGATTGCAAATCGTAAGAGAGTCGAATCATTTGGCGGACATTTATATAATTTTTTAAAGTCGTCAAATTTTCCTAAAAGTCTTATCGGTAATAAGAAAATTCGAAAGAAACTAAGAGAACATAGTCCATTAAAGGTAGAAGATAATTTTAAATCTTTGTTGGAAAGCACACCTACTGGCGATTTGACACCGCTAACTAGACAAAAGCGAAGACGTATTGATTTGCCTGGTAGTTCTCCAACTACACTTTCTAAAGTTACCTGAATTAGAAAGAAGCTGGCAAAAGAGTATTTACAAAAGGAATCCAGTTATACTCTTCATCGAAATCAGAGGACTAGGGGTAATCACTATAAAAAAAACTAAAGGCTTTTACCCTCTGCATACATTACAAGCTCATCTTTTGACTCTAGACGCGATTCAAAGACATCATAATAAACCCTACTAGTATATTTTACTCGCAATAAGTGTTTTTAGTCTGTTTGCACATGCATTCCATTGCAGTCAAAGAGAGGCAATGAAGCTGCTAAAGCCCTTGAATGCATCTTTGAACGAGATTCATATACAAAAATTCCAACAGACCGTGAACTGAATTGGTTAATCCCCATTTAATCAAAATTTTATTGAAATATAAAAGAATGCTCTATCATAGTCATAGTCCTATAAAGGCAGCATTGGCTGAACGTTTAATACGAATCATTCGACTTTTAATTTCAAGATATTGCACGTTTAAAAATACGGCTGCATTTTTTCATGATTTAGATAAAATTATGCAAATATACAACCAACATCCTCACCGATCCTTGTTCAATACTAGTCCTCATGCAGTTCATTATAGTCAGAGTACATATTTCTTTGAACTATATTCTAATGAAAAGGCAGGACAGAAAAAATTTAATGTTGTTGTTACTGTTCGAATCGATCGTACAAGAAATATTTTTGAAAAGGGAAATTACTTGAGGTCTACTGCACTTTTTAAAGTGTCAAAAATCTTAGTCACTAAACCTATAGCATATCGTGTTTGTGATATGAAAGATGAAGAGATTCTTGGTGGTTTTTATGATTATGAATTACAAAAAGTTAAAAACACTGGAATGTGTCAAATTAAAAAGGTATTAAAGACTCGCACTCATCAGGGTAAGCAATAGTTGCTTGTTCGCTGGCTAGGATAGAACTCGGATTTTCATTCGTGGATACCCACTGAAGATATTCATAACGTCTGAAGGTTTTTATGTGACATTCATGTCCAATGTTTTTGATCCTCTTTATAACGATTTGAATAAAACGAGCAATTTTTGAACAAAACTTTCTCCGGCCAACAAATTTAAGGGAAGGTATTAAGTGCCTCTTTTAGATTGCATTCTTAAAAACAGATATGATATCCTAAGAAAGGATCGTACATGTAAGATAAAAATTAGACCCCATGATTGGCCAATTGTTGACGATCAATATGTGATTCAAAATATGAATTCATTTGAAAACCCCTTTGCCAAATTATCATATAAGGAGTTTCGGAGTAAAATGAATTGTGTCTTGCAATCAACAAAAATTACCGCTCGTAAAAATGGTGCCTTTCAATTAAATTATTCAAAGGAAGAGGGGAAAATTTACATTACTTCGCCCATTGACAATGAAAAGGTTATTCTCAATGATAATCTAAGAGAAGTGCTTGGTTTTAAACATAATGTAATCAACAGTAAAAGCGCAGGAAGTGTTAGTGGCATGAATCGTGTTATTTTCACAGAGAATCCTTCTACCTTCTCTTCGAACAGTTGTAAATTTCTTTATGCATCCTTTGTCGAGAGATGAAGAGTAGGTAATACCTCCTACGTGTTCTTGAACGAAAAACCTCTGATAACCATATTCACCACTTTAATATAAAGCACCTTCAATACGTTCCAGTCAACACTTCGTAATTGGAGCTCTGGTAATCAACATTAAGAAGTGAATTGCGTGATCCTCTCGCAATAACAAAAGGTTTGGCTATAATTACATTTCATTTTCGACTCATTCAGTGAAATGGCTAACAGAACTCAGTTTTTATATCCTAATATTGATTGTTATGTTGCTACTCTTTGACCACGCCAGTTGGAACATGGAATGAACTATTATAGGGGTCGTTCTTCAATGTCTGGGTACGGTCTCGGCAGTTGGTTTGCTAAGCTTTTTCACTTTGCACTACCCTTGGCTAGAAAATTTACATGATTGGGGCTCTGGGAAAGATATTCAAGAAAGTGTTTCGCAAAATCTCGGGTCGAGGGCACGATCCCTCGGTGAGCAACTGAAACATCGCGGAAAAGGTTTAAAAAGGAGGAGAAAGACCTTATCACTCATCAGTCTCAAGTCAACCGCGAAGCGTAAAGCATCAAAGAAAGTAAAAAGATCCAAGAAGGATTTTTTTTCCTAAGATGGCATATCTACCACATAAAGATTCTCACGCTTCAGTCACCTCATCTCTAAATCTTTACAACGCAGAAAATGTAGATGCTAGTGTAAAACATGGATACTATGAACAATTTTACCCGCAACAACCGCTATCCGAAAATGTTCAACACCGCTATCTGAAAAATTAAGAGCCAGTGGTAACAATATCAAATTGCTCATACTTCATACAATCACGAATCAACGTCATATTGCTACAGGTACGCGTACCTATACCGATTCGTGATTTATCAATGGCGAAATTCCTTTAAAATTGGCATTAACTTTTGTAAAAAGTGCTAGCGCTGTTGGATCATGGACAGATTCCACGCATAAATTTGAATTATTTGGGCTTTCTTCGTTTGTATGTAAAGTAAATGGAATCCCACTCTACAATTTATCCTTTGATAAATCCTACAGGGCCCTCTAAGAATTGACTATGCAATCACTTGATCGAGATTCTCAATTATTTGAAAATGGTATAAGTGAAGAAATGTTTGCGAAAACGCATGGTATTATTGCATTTGATTTGTCTGGCACTCAATATGAGTATTGTACGGACAGAGAATGTATGTTTAGAGTGTACCTTTGCCAAACCGTTGGAGGAAAGCATCGCATTAATCTCGCTAAATCAATTTGAAACTTATTGAGAAATCACCCTTGATGGCAGTGTTCTACTAGACCTAGCACCATGAAAACAAATCAAATAATCAGCGTATTTAATATGGATCAATGCAAGTCAAAATACAAATTTTACTGAATACCATCGGACTTTCTTGAAAAATTCCAAGTATTGACAATACCCTAATCATTTTTAATAGCAGTCCATCGAGTGTAAAGACGGGGCATTGGTTATGCATCATTCATGCAGCGAAGAATATAGAATTTTTGGATCCTCTTGGCCTATCATATACATTCTACACACCTCATATTAGAAATGTTCTTGAGCAGAGTGGGAAATCTATCATTCAAAATCGGAAGCGGGTACAAGATCTATCGACAAATAGCTGTGGTTTTGAAGCCCTATTATACTTTATTTTTCGAAGTCGTGGACATACTAACATGGAATTTATTAAATTTTATGGCGAGAATCCTTGATTGAACGACTTTCTAGCTGAAAATACTCTTTCTTACCTCTATAATATAAATTTCGGTACCCTAAAAGGGCAATTCTTTAAAAATGTATGTAAATTTGTTTATTAATCAAATTTTGTACAAAACACTGCGTCCTTTAGATTTCTTCTCCTACGTATTGGTAATCATCCGAAACGATAAGTGGAGGTAGCTCGTCAGGATTCAACTCTTATTCGTCTTGATGTGCAAAGTCGGGGTCACATTTTCTACAATATAGTGTACCTTCATTTTTATTAAATCTCGTGGTAAAGTCAATAATAATACCCTGATTCATACGATAAAATTCACGTGTGTCAATTGCTTATTTGAAGCAATGTCACATACAAAATTTTCATATGGAGAATCACTTTCTGTAACAGCCGAATAAAAGCCCGTTGGTTTATAATCAAATTAGCCAGTCTCTTCACAGCGATTTCTTGAGAACCAGACTCTTTTATTATTTCAGCAATTGAAATGTAGACAAAGTTCTTCTTCCCAAAATAATTTAAAGCCACGACAGTACCAGTCTCTTAAAAATAAACTGAACTCACGTTTAGGGTTTTTTGCAGTCAGGCCATAATTTGCATAATTTACAGTTTTCACTACAGTCATCAGCAAAAGTAAAATTGTCACAGGATGACCAGCTGCCCAAAGTGTACAAGCATAATGGGCATGTGTAAAACATTTTTTGATGTTGACTGGTCCACTTCCAAAAACAAACAACTTGGGGTCAATGAATGTTCTTTGCTATCAGTTTTAAGTTATCGAATCATTAAAGGAATGGGAGGAGTAACTGAAACTCTGTGTAATCTTCAGACAGATGTGCAATATCATTTTGTTTTGTCTCAATCAATATATCTCTATAAATGGAATAAAAACCTGGGGTCCACGAAACATAAGTCTCAGGCAAGAGTCCAGCGATGGAGACTCATATCTCATTATATTATCAATCAACTGCGTAGTGAAGATTTTCTTCTGTACTGATAATTTTTGAAAATTATCATCTAAAATTAACCATTTCTCCAAAATAACAAGATTACCTAAAATTTTCTGTCTGTCCACTTTATTCATTTTAATCCTGACAGTCCTCTCTCACCACTAAACAGAAACTGATCCTCAATAAAATGGCTTCTACCACCTGGGGATGCATGTTTGGACACAATTTTGCCTAGTGACAAGATGTGTCCTTGAAATCTTGGCTAGACATGCCTAATCTTGCTTGGACATGCCTAATCTTGCCTGGGCGGAAATTTCATCTAGAATCAGGTGCGAGGGGGTAGGAGCTTCACTTATGATTAAAACTTGTGTATTATATGGACCACATTCCGAGCATTTATCTTTGAAAAACTTGCCAAGGGTGGAAATTTTACACCATATCGTGCCAAATCTGTCCTGGGCGGGAATTTCACCTAAAATTGCGACACCTTTCGCCAAAAGAGGAAATCGCCGTTAAACATTCTTCTTGAACCTATAGAAGAAAGGAGTAGTCCCTTGGGATGTGCTTGAACCAATGGAGGGGTTACTACTTATGTGGGTATGTATTTTTGTAATTGACAATGTAATGATTTGTTCTAGAGTTTTTATTTTCCTGGCCTGGCAGAGAGGAAGGTCTGACAATTTACATGTGGTGTCATTAGCATCAATAATGTGAAAATAGAGGGATAAGAGGCTCCCTAAGAATCGTGGTTTCTAGAGGAACCAACCGTTAGAAATGGGAACTTTTCAGGCGACTGAAAGCATGTAAAGTATGATATGCTAAGATATCCCGTAGCCACTGTTTCCGCCACTGTCTTATAATTTTTGATGATTTGAAGGTGCTAAATAAATGAAACTCAGAGAGGAAATAAAATAACAAAATGAAAAATAAAATCAAAAAAGGTGAAAAAACGAAGATTTTGTCAGCCAGTGGAAAACCATGAAGAAGAAGAAATAAGCAAATATTTTGACAAGGACTTCCGCCAAGTCGTTCTCAGTGCCAAACAAAACAGAAAAAGAAAACGAAAATCTAACCTTTCGAAGTTTACCTGACATAGACAGAACAGACACTCTGTGTTCAGACACTCACACTTTTTATTTTTCATTTTGTTATTTTCTTTCCTCTCTGAGTTTCATTTGTCATGTATAGCTAGTGTGGTCTAAGAATGTATTTAGGTGCTAAATAGTATATTTAGCTCTGAGGAACCATCCGGAACAACTTGAGCTTGGGGTTTCCATTGTCAATTGTAAAATACTATACATTTTGTAGCTGAATTACTAAATTTCCTGTAGCTACAATTAGTAAAATTGACTAAGTTCATAAACCAGTTTGTTTTCCCTAGAGTTGAAGTGGATGAATCTACATCCTGTGCACCAAAAACAGCGGGAGATGAGCTCTCTGCAATCATGGAAAAACTAAGTTCACACCCAATTTCAGTGTCACAGGCTGTTTAATTTTGCTATTTTTACATATGATACTTCTGACCTGGAAGACCTGCCAAGTGAGGATGATGATCCATCTTATCCACAGTGTGTCCACCTGATGAAGTTTTAAAAGAAATACTTGGAGCTGAAATAGAAACCAGCCAAATTGAAGTCAACGACTGTGACAGTCAGGATGAATCTCAAGCTAATGGGGGTGGTGAAATCTGAGCGCAAGCCTCAAGTATTCTTACTTTCAAGCCAATGAGATGACGAGACATTGCTTAGAAAAGAGAAGATTTTATCTTACCATACACCCTCTGGCAAGATCAGTCCTTTCGTTTACAGGAATGGTGAAAATACCCCCCTATCGCAGCTACTGGTCAAACGAACTTCGTTACTCCATGATAGCCTATGCTGTATCACGTGACAGATTTGAACTGATAAAGAAGTATTTGCACTTCAACAAAAATGCATCGTAATAGTATTTCGGAGACCCTAGTTATGACTTGAGTGGTGAGGAAATTTTGAATTCCATGAGGCCCATAGGGGGTATACCAAGGGCACTGGAAGAAAATTTACCTATACATAAGTATATATATATATATATATATATATATATATATATATATATATATATATATATATATATATATATATATATATATATATATATATATATATATATATATATATATATATATATATATATATATATATATATATATATATATATATATATATATATATATATATATATATATGCTTATAATATATATATAATTGCTTATCGTTGTAAGTGGACTTTACTATATGATTTCATTTCTGTTAGTCATAGGTTTTAATTCAACTTATCTTTTAAGTTTATTTTCTGGAAAATTTTTCAATTCTATTTTAAATTAAAAAAAAAATTTAATTACTGACAATTTTCTAAAAAAAAAATATTTCTCAGCATTTATACTCTTTCTAGCGATGTTTCAAAAGGGAAATTAGTGATTACCACGATTTATTGATACTTTAAAGAAGGTAACGCTTAAACTGATTAAATGCTCCAAGAAAAATCATTGCCCTACAAAGCCACATAAGGCTAAGACAGCATCGCAAAGCTATGTCAATTTATTAACTAAGTTTCCCTATGGACAATCACTCAATGAGTGCCTTGTGACAGGTTGGCTTGAATCCTAGTTCCTAGAGTCGAGGTTTTATTCACTCACCTAAAACTATTTATTCAAAATATTATCTGTCTGTAAACAAGGCAATTCCTTTTCAGAAGAAGTAGAATAAATGCTTTTGCAACAACAATTGAAACGAAAAAAACTTATCTTTCTGACATCGTTGGGTTTTCGATTATCAATTAGGGATTAACAGCTTCGTCTTATTGCACTATTCTGCGCTATTAAATTTACTGTACGAAACATTAATTTTCAGGGAGGGGGGATAACATAATTTTCATTTTGATAATTTGAATAAGAAGTACCCAGACATTCGAAAAAATTAAGATTTCGAACAGGGGTGAGGCTCAACCTGCGTACATTGCAGATTCAGGCTAAAGCCTCAATAGCTTTGATTAACTCGACTTAATTCAATCATCCGACTAGCTGGAGCCATCACAACCTCTACAATAGGATTTTCTTATCGATAAAAGCATTACATACATTTTTTAAATACATTGAAGTACCTCATATAAATAGAAAAAGAAATATATTGCCATTTAAAATTGCTGGAAACTAAGTTCGTAGCAGTATTTGCTACCCCAAGGAAATTTCATGGCGGGGCTGATGATGACCTTCCTTGCCTTTTCAACTTCTGTGCTGGTAGATATGGGAATGTAACATATTAACTGTACAGAAAAACATTCTAATTAATTCCTACTCCCCTCTTCCTCTTTTAACGTTTATCTAAAGCCTCATGAAGACTAAGCAGTTTGTCCATTAAAATGCACTTTTGTAGGAATCTACCCTCCCCCCACCTAAACAATGGCTCACTCCCCCCTCAATACAGCTGAATAACAATTACATATCACCAAACGTAGCCTAATTTTGTTACAAATAAAGCGAATCAACTTGGTTAAGTCAAGCACTACCACCATGTGGCAGTACTTCTTTTGCAACTCAGAGGCCTAAAGTATGGTTATTGATACTTTTAAATCAATTAGCTTCTCAGGATTTTAAATTGATTTTAAATTCGTCCTCTTCCGGGTAAAGTCGCAGTTTGGTGCTCTAAACCGCCTAAGCTTTCACCCAACCCCCACTGCTATTTTTGCGTCTGCCCCCCCCCTGGCAAATTTTCTTCCAGTGCCCTTGGTATACCCCCTATGGGCCTCATGGAATTCAAAATTTCCTCACCACTCAAGTCATAACTAGGGTCTCCGGAATATTACTGCGATACATTTTCATTGAAATGCAAATACTTCTTTATCAGTTCAAATCTGTCACGTGATATAGCATCGGCTATCATGGAGTAACAAAGTTCGTTTGAGCAGTAGCTGCGATAGGAGGGTATTTTCACTATTCCTGTAAACGAAAGGACTGATCTTTCCAGAGAGTGTATGGTGAGATAAAATCTTCTCTTTTCTAAGCAATGTCTTGTCATCTCATTGGTTTTTAAATCAGCTCCCAATAGTTCTTCTAAAACTTCATCAGGTGGACACATTGTGGATAAGATGGGTCATCATCCCCACTTGGCAGGTCATCCAGGTCAGAAGTATCATATGTAAAAATAGCAAAATTAAACATCTTGTGACACTGAAATTGGGTGTGAACTTAGTTTTTCCATGATTGCAGAGAGCTCATCTCCCGCTGTTTTTGGTGCACAGGATGTAGATTCATCCACTTCAACTCTAGGGAAAACAAATTGGTTTATGAACTTAGTCAATTTTACTAATTGTAGCTACAGGAAATTTAATAATTTAGCTACAAAATGTATAGTATTTTACAATTGACAATGGAAACCCCAAGCTCAAGTTGTTCCGGATGGTTCCTCAGAGCTAAATATACTATTTAGCACCTTCAAATCATCAAAAATCATAAGATAGGGGCGGAAACAGTGGCTACGGTATATCTTAGCATATCATACTTTACATACTTTCAGTCGCCTGAAAAGTTCCCATTTCTAACGGTTGGTTCCTCTAGAAACCACGATTCTTAGGAAGCCTCTTATCCCTCGATTTTCACATTATTGATGCTAATGATACCACATGTAAATTATCAGACCTTCCTCTCCGCCAGGCCGGGAAAATAAAAACTCTAGAACAAATCATTACATTGTCAATTACAAAAATGCATGCCCACCTTAGTAGTAAACCCTCCATTGGTCCAAGCGCATCCATAGGGACTACTCCTTTCTTCTATAGGTTCAAGAAGAATGTTTAACGGCAATTGTTTCTTTTGGTGAAAGGTGTCGCAGTTTTAGGTGAAATTCCCACCAAGGACAGATTTGGCACGATCAGGTGTAAAATTCCCACCCTTGGCAAGTTTTTCAAAGATAAATGCTCGGAATGAGGTCTATATAATACACAAGTTTTAATCATATGTGAAGCTCCTACCCCCTCGCACCTGTTTCTAGACGAAAGTTCCTCCCAGGCAAGATTTGGCATGTCCAGGCAAGATTAGGCATGTCCAAGCAAGATTAGGCATGTCTAGCCAAGATTTCAAGGACACATCTTGTCACTAGGCAAAATTGTGTCCGAACATTCATCCCCAGGTGGTAGAATCCAATGTTTATTGAGGATCAGTTTCTGTTTAGTGGTGAGAGAGGACTGTCAGGATTAAAATGAATAAAGTGGACAGACAGAAAATTTTAGGTAATCTTGTTACTTTGTCCACGCGATGAAGAGCATTTTGCAGAAAGATTAATTTTTCAATATCAGCAATTGTTTCATTGTTAATAAATTTATCAAGATTATCTTCAAAGTACTCTTTGGGTGAAAGAGCAACAGGACAGTAAACAGTTGTAACATTTCCCGGGACCATTCTTCAATAGATTCAGCTAGCTCGTCAATAATCAACCACGAGTTTGGCGCAATACTAGTAAAAACGTCAAGTCCTTCAATAAATTTTATGCTTCGATCAATCTTCTTGATTTTATCATAGGATTCTTGCCATATACTATAGCAATAATAGATATTTTTCGGGTTCTCTAAAAACATTTTATCACGGTTTAGAATGAATTTTGTTAAAAGTGCCGTTTTGCCAGACATGGACGGCCCGCAAAGAAACGATCTTAAAGGTGTTATAAATGGATACATACTCTTCCAATGCCAAAATTCAACTAACCCATCCCAACCTCAATCTGTTGAATAAATATTCAAAGGATATATAAATAGTTTCTTTAATTCACATATATACATCAATATAAAAATATATTTACAACATAAACATTTTAAAACACACGACGATCGGGTGACCAACGATAACGGCGACCGGACTGGCACCCGCACTGAGTGCGGGCGGGTTAGCAACAAGATAAACACTTGAAAATTACCGCTTTGCGCAATGAAATTTAAAACAAATTAGGTAGTGCCGAGCTTGTGACGGAAAAACGACTAGATATATAAAAAAGGCAGTGCTGGGCTGGTGACAGAAAAATGGCCCCCTCCCCCTTCTCACAATTATAGAGCTTTTTCCAGGCCAAGTTTCTTTTATTACCTACACCTTCAACTCGATCTGAAGTAAGATAATGGCCATGTGGTAGTACTCTCACACCACCCTCGAGTGCATAGACTTTGTCTGATATGGTGGACGTGGCATTTTTTTCGACTCGAACTGTATAGTTTTTATATTTTAAAGAGCGAATGGCCATGACACTCGTTCTTGGAACTAAATTTTTTTCTATATGATTCCTACAAATACTCATGTTGAAATTTTCCTTTATATAGTATGTAGGCACCCTTTTGCAGACTTTTTTGGTAGTCTTATTGTGCGTTTCCACGCAGTACAGCTTTGGACCGGCAAATACACCATGCGATACAAAATCACTTCCTGTTTCTGATTTTAATTTTAATAATAGATTTGGGGCCTTGCGTTTCACCAGCCCCGTATAGCGGAGTCCATTCGAGAGCTCATGTACTCTCCATTTTCCAAATCTTCCAATAAATTATCTGTTTTTACTTTTACTAATAAAGAATCTGTATACCCATAATAAACATGAACTTGTCCCTCCCTCGGCCATTGGCGCTTACATACATCGTAATAAAACTCCAACAAGAGTTTCTTAGATATTTCTAGAATGGCACTGCCAGTGGCAATGTTTTTATTTAAAACTATATTTCTTTTTTTCCTATCTAAGAGGACAATATTGGAGTCTATGATCATGAATTATGTGAATTTTGGATCCGCAATGATTCAGGCACATTTTTTTGGGTCGGTCACAACGTCACAACGACTCCTGTTTCGTACAATCTCACACATCTTACCAAAGGCCGAATTCAAAATGAGTTTAAAGATCTCTTTTTCGACTTTCGTTCTTGCTTGAGACCAGTTGTTGACAAAAGTGTCAACAAACGTCTTCAAGTAAGGTTTTTGGTCGAATTGGAGAACTCTATGAATCCGTGTGACATTGAAACCGTTGGCAAACATCCACCGCAAATGAACGTGGTGTGCAACAATATTCCGTTTTGGCTCCAGGTCGGCAATAAGCTTTTGTTTTGAAGGTGTCCAATCCATGCCTTTATTCTCTACTAATGATAAATTGTAGGCACTTAGTGAGTCCCTATGCACCGGTCTATGCACAGAAAAACAAAATCTTTTTTCGAGCCATGAAGATCCAGAGGAATTTCACCATCAATTTCAAAAAAACATCCTTTTGGTCCATTTCCCTCAACAGTGTGAACATTGGATAAATCTGGAGCAGAAGGTCTGTCAAGCCACTTGTAATTGCCACACAGCAAATAAAATGAGACATTGCCGAAAAATAAAGGGAATTCATATCCAAGAAAACGGCATCCGACTTTTCACCGGTGCGTTGTCCAGTCGGGTCGATTTCAAGGATACGGTCACCCTGAAAAACATACCCTCCCTGCATTAATCTCTCTACAAACAGGTGCTGATCCATGTCGGTGATCAGACCTATTTTTGCTCCAATAATTTTAAGAATTAAATCCATCACCAAAGGAGGAGAGGAAAAATAATAACCCAAATCCAACCCGAATTCTTCATGAATTTTACCCGTGTTTTTACAGACAATATCCAACTGCGTCAATACATCACTCGCCAGGTGCACTTTACAATCATCCCACCCACTTTTACAACCTCCCTTGGCCCAAACCCTCTTGGTCAATTGCTAATCTGCAGTGTTACATTGACGATCGTGAAGCGAATCATGAAACTGTGCGATGGGTGGAGATTTTTCTCACTTGGCTTCGAGGCGGAGCTGTAGTACACGTACTGTTATATGCCCTTACACTTTAATAAATCATACAGTTCCTCATCTGGAAAGTGCGATTTGAGGAGGGAGAAACTATTAAAATCGTCACTTTTCTGTACTTGAATTAATTGACTTTACGATTTAGGGAAGAAACTAAAAGAATCAAGGAAACGGATTTTATTTAAGCAAGTATTACCATTAGCAATTGCTTGCAATTTAAATTCTGAGACTAGCAGCTTTTCAGATGATTTCGGTATGATGTTATATAAAAAAGAACCATCTGCACATGCGCCATCTACAAATTCACCTTTCTGCAGTCGTGCCAACGCTGGTAATATAAACTTCAAATCATAGTTGGAATCGTGCATGTGAACCGTTAAAAATTATTGTTACCTAACATTTAAATTACACGATTTATGCGCAGCCCCCCGCAAGTTAATTCCACTGGATGAAATATCTTGGTATAAATGATCATGACTGCGGGTTTTCGCATCCCCCTCATTTATTTTTTCTTGCAAACCAAACAAAAGTCTTGATTTTTTATAGCTAGCTCGTCTTCTGGTGACAGATTCATTGGTTAGAGCATATGACACAGCCGTGAAATTGCCTCATTTGCTGTTTTAATGAGAGCGACCATAGCTGTGCCAACACAATCTTTTACACCCAACATCTCACAAAAATCTAACAATTGCATGGTATTACTTGAATCTCTCCGCGCGCGCGCAGGAGAGACCGCAATGGCTTCATGTTTTTTCACATGATTCAAATTTGACGGATTCGACACATCCATGAGAGCATCCTCAATGTCCAATGACACCTTGTTGCTGTGCAAAATCGTTTGCTGAAAGCTTTCGAACTGCAAGGTTGCATTTTCCCCTGAAACGGTTTCCACAGACTGGTACCGATGACGCTTGCAGTGTCTCAAGTGATTTTTTAATTTTAATTCGGTATAAAATCTAGAAAGACCAATTGGGCAGTAATAGCACGTTGTTTGGTTTTGAACCCCGACTTAAAACCCTGCTAATATATGGAATTGGAAAGAAATGTCCAATTGATTCAGGATCTTTGGCAAGTTCGTACAGAAGCCATACCCAGTCTTTCACTGAGTCAATGGACGTTGCTCTTAAAAACCTAGTTTCCAAAACTTTTGACTATCAAAAGGGCACTAGCCCTTTGAATTTTCAATCGAATGAGCCTTTTTTCAAGTTTGTACGACAAAGATTTCAATAAAAACCTTATATGTTTCAGGGCATAACTTATAACGGTTGCCCTGAAAACTGTGGGGGGAGTGTCCTGCTCAAAATTATTATTTCCTGAACTATAAGCTGCTTGGAACAAAATGGCTATCTCAAAATTTTGATTGGATGAGTTTGGGGAAATGGTGGACGTGGAAAGGGTGTTAGTTGGCTTTTAATCACTTTCGACTATTAAAAAGGACACTAGTCATTTCAATTTCCAATTTAATGAACCATTTTTGAAGTGTCTACGACAACGCGTTCTATATAAACCTTATATACCCCCAGGGCATAACTTATAACCCCTGCCCTGAGGGCTGTGGGGGAGTGTACTCCTCAAAAACATAATTTCTATCTGGAAATCAACAACGCTGAACAAAATGGCTATCTAAAAATTTTGATTGGATGTGTTTGGAGAAAGGGTGGGCGAGAGAGGGAGTATAGTTGCTTTCAAATCACATTCGACTATTAAAAAGGACACTAGACCTTTGAATTTCCAATCGAAAGATCCCTTTTTCAAGTTTCTACGACAAAGATTTCAATAAAAACTTATATGCCCTCAGGGCATAATTTATAACCCTTGTGTTGAAGACTGTGGGGGGAGTGCCCTGCTCAAAGGTTTAATTTCCTGAACTTTAAACTGCTTTGAACAAAATACCTATCTCAAAATTTTGATTGGATATATTTGGGAAAATGGTGGGTGTGGAATGGTTGTTAGTTGCCTTCCAATTACTTTCGACTATAAAAAAGGGCAATAGCCATTTCAATTTCTAATCGAATAAGCCCTTTTTGAAGTTTCTACGATAACGCGTTCTATAAAAACCTTATATGCCCCCAGTGCATAACTTACAACCCTTGCCCTGAGGGCTGTGAGGTGGTTGTCATCCTCAAAAACCTAATTTACAGAACTTAAAACTACGTTGAATAAAATGGCTATCTCAAAATTTTTATGGGATGTGTTTGGGGAAACAGTGGGCATGAGAGGGGGGTTAGTTGCCCTCCAGTCACTTTCGGCTATTAAAAAGGGCACTAGCCTTTTGAATTTCCAATCGAATGAGCCTTTTTTGAAGTTTTTACGACAACGCGTTCTATAAAAACCTTATATGCCCCCAGGGCATAACTTAAAACCCTTGCCCTGAGGGTAGTGGGGGATCGTCCTCCTCAAAAACATATTTTCTATATAAAAATCAACTATGCTGAACAAAATGGCTATCTTAAAATTTGATTGGATGTATTTGGGAAATGATGGGCATGGGGGGGCTAAACTAAACTAATAAACTTGTTTTTAACTGCAAACCTTAGGTTCTAACCACAGGCTCACGGGTGTAATATGTTAAATGAACCTTGAGCGTGAGAGAGGGGTTACTTGTCCTTCAGTCAGTGTCGGGTTTTAAAAAAGGTCTCTGATGTAACCCTGACATGGGGGGGGGGGTTCTGAAGTTACATTCAGAGCTCTATAATGTCTAATTCATTTGCGGATTACTTTTTTTTAATTTTATAGAAAACATTCATAGAGTTAATGGAAATGATGATTTAATCTATATTTCAGGAAGAAAATAGTCCAACATTTTGGCTAGAATTTGGTGAACCTTCTTACATCGAGAGGAGTTTTTCCTCCCCTCTTCATTTCATTGAATTCTACAAGTGTATTAAGGATAATCTTGACCAAGTATATAGTGTGAGTACAGATATACGTACACTACAAGAACTTTTTAAGGAAACTGTGAAATATATTAGCAATAATGATTTGAATCATTATGTAAAAATAGTGAGAAAACCCGGTTATTAATGTTACTGTATTTTTGAAAATAAAAAATGTCTTGAAGTAATTTTTAAAAATTTTTATAGAAAAAGCTAATAGACAGTTAATAAAATCATGAAGTTAATAGCTAAAGTTAACACCAGAAGGCTCCTGCAGCGTGACACTGCTATATTCAGTAATCCTTAGGGAGGTATGTTTTTGCCTAGAAAAACATCACGGGGGGTTTCAGTCACCTGGGAATTCAGTCTGGAAAAGCATCGTAGGTTATTTCAGCCACCTGGGGGTGTGTCTAGAAACAACGCAGGGGAGTTCAAGCAGATGGGAGACATGTATTTGTAAAAAAACTTGACATGCGCTAGAAATCTAGTCTAGTAACACAATTTATTTCAAATATGTCCTGCAAACATAAAAAACATCAACATAACAACGTAACCATCAAACAATATAACCATTAAACATCATCAACATAACATAACTAAAAAACAGAATCAACATAACATAGCAACATAACAAAACATCAACAAAACATCGAACAACATAACAACATAGCCATCAAACATCATAACCAACAAACATAACATAACCAAGAAACAACATAACAATGAAACAACATCAACATAAAATAACATCTAACAGCATAACCATAAACATAAAAATATATACAACAAACATAACCAAGAAACAACATAACCATGAAACAACAACAAAATAACATAACCACCAATAATCAGCAAGCAACATCAACATAACCATCAAACTACATAACACAACTTTAACATAACATAATATCAAACCATATAACCATCAACATAACAAGATAAAAATCATCATAAAAACATAACGAAGAAACAACATGACCATGTAACGACATCAACACAACATAACCAACAATAGCCCTGAAACAACATCAGCATTACATTACAACATAAAATAATATGAAGATAGCGTAACATTAAACAATTCTATCATCAACATAACAACAGAACATTCAAACAAGATAACCAACAAACATAACATAACCAAGAAACAGCATAGCATAACATAATCAACATAACCATCAAAAATCATATATAGCATATTTTGAAGTTGGGAAGTTCTCTATGGCTTTTAATAACAAAGCTTGCTAGGGATTTCGGCCACCTGGGAATTTTGTCTAAAAACAACACCGGGGAGTTCGGCCACCTGGTAACAGGTCTAGACATGATTTTACATAGAAACACAATTTTGCCTAGTAACAGGGAAAAGGGTTTGTCCTTGAAATCTTGGCTAGACATGCCGAAACTTGCCTGAACCTGCCTAATCTTGCCTGGACATGCCCAATCTTTCCTGGGCGATAATCTCGTTTAGAAACAGGTGCAAGTGGATAGGAGCTTCACATTAAATTTTGTGTATTATACGGACTACATTCCAAGTAGTTGAAACACCTGAGAATTTTACCTAAAATCGTGACACCTATTCGTGCCAAATCTTGCCTGGGCCAAAAGAGGTAATCACCGTTAAACATTGTTCTTGAACCTATGGAAGAAAAGAGCAATCTCTAGGGATGCGCTTGAACCAATGGAGGGGGTACTACTCAACCAGAAGTGATTAATCCCATAGTTCGGTAATTTTAATACAAATTGTGGGATTTCCTCAAGCAACTCGGCAACAATTGGCTCCGATAGTATAAACAGAGAAGTTCTTTACAAAGGTAAAGAATTAAATAATACTTTGGATAGTGTTAGTAGTAAAAAGGTTAAAGGTCCGACTGGAATACCAGATATGGAAGACAATTGGACTCCAGCCAGAACACCAAGAGAAGGAATTTGACCTATTTTAGGGATAAATCCGTTAGAATTAAATTGTCAGATTACAGATACTCGTACAAGAGAACTAGATCTAAAAATAGTCTGTGACAATGGGTGAACATCAAATTGTTTCTTCTGGAAATTGACACGAGATTCTTGCATGCACATGGATATCACAAAAACAATTATTTAAACAGAGAAAGGTTTGAATATTAATTGTTTGTCAACTAAGGGATAAATCTCAGGGAATGGTAACTCCATTAAGGGATACATATTATTTTTTATTTTGGAAGGATGTCTTGAGAATAATTACTTTAAATTTCCGAATACATTTAACGCGTGAATTTTAAATGCAAAACTGTGGTCGGTATAATACACAAGTAGCAAATGAGGAGTGTCGTTAATATAAAATATTGTATAGTAGTGGGAATTTACATAAAGTTGATATTAATAAACTGTATTCATTTTAGGCAAGGATACGCCAGCCATTAGTCGTCCATGCCCCAACCTCTAAGGGTCTCAATACTCCTCCTTCCCACTTTTTGGCCCCATCTCCCATTTTTTTACTTTTTTGAAAGTTTGATTTTGTTTAAACTTTTTAAACTTTTATTTTATTTAAAAAAAATTTTAAACATAGAAAATTTTTTTAACTTTTTCTTACATGTCTTAGAATGACATGAAATATACTTAAAACAAAAAAAATCGCATTTAATAAATTCGAAATACAATATGAGAATGATGTGGATATGTTAGTCGTGACTTTTACTATCATAGGCAGCGCGCTAGTGCTGCCTAAGTAATAAACGATGCGTCCACAATGTGTTTTTATCTTCTTTCTTCGAAAGGCACTTCGTATTGAAGGATTTGTCGTAGAAACTTCGAAAAGGGCTCATTCAATTGGAAAATGAGGTGGGTAGTGCCCTTTTTAACAGTCGAAAAGAATTGGGGGGCAACTAGTCCCCCCACGCCAATCATTACCCCAAACACATCCAATCAAAATTCCAAGACAGCCATTTTGTTCAGCGTAGTTAATTTCCAGATAGAAAGTATCTTTTTGAGGAGGACACTCCCCCACAACCCTCGGGGCAAGGGTTCTAAGTTATGCCCTGAGGGCATATAAGAACAATGTTGGCACAACGTACAATATATTATTTTTTTACTTTAAAGCAGGGCACTTTATATGGAAGGGGTCGTCGTCGAGACTTCAAAAGGGGCTCATTCGATTGGAAATTGAGTGTTGTAGGGCCCTTTTTAATAGTCGAAAATGATTGGAGGGCAGCTAGCCCCGTCCCACGCCCATCATTCCCCCAAACACATCCAATCAAAATTTTGAGATAGCCATTTTGTTCAGCGTAACTGATTTCATGATAGAAAATGTGTTTTTGAGGAGGACACTCTCCCACAACCCTCAGGGCAAGGGTTTTAAGTTATGCCCTGGGGGCATATAAGGTCTTAATAGAATGCGTTGTTGTAGACACTTCAAAACAGGCTAATTCGATTGGAAATTCGAAGGACTAGAAAGAAACTCCCCCAAAACCCTCAAGGCAAGGCTTTTAAGTTATGCCCTAGGGGCATATAAGGTTTTTATATAAGGCGTTGTCGTAGAAACTTCAAAAAAGGCTCATTCGATTGGAAATTCAAAGGGCTGGTGCCCTTTTGAATTGTCGAAATGGACTGGAGGGCAAATAGCCCCCCCCCCACGCCCATTATTCCCCCAAACACATCCAATCAGAATTTTGAGATAGCCATTTTATTCAGCGTAGTTGATTTCCATATAGAAAATATGTTTTTAAGGAGGACACTCCCTCACTACCATCAGGGCAAGGGTTTTAAGTTATGACCTGGGGGCATATAAGGTTTTTGTAGAACGCGTTGTCGTAGAAACTTCAAAAAAGGCTCATTCGATTGGAAATTCAAAGGTATATTGCCCTTTTGAATAGTCAAAAGTGTTTTGAGGGTAACTAGCCCCCCCCCCCCGACGCCCATCAATACCCCAAACACATCCAATCAAAATTTTTAGATAGCCATTTTTTCAACGTAATTGATTTACAAAGAGGAAATATATTTCTGAGGAGGACACTCCCCCACAACCCTCAGGGCAAGGCTTTTAAGTTATGCCCTGAGGGCATATAAGAACAATGTTGGCACAATGTATCATATAATTTTTTTCTTTAGAGCAGGGCACTTCATATGAAAGGGGTCGTCCTAGAGACTTCAAAATGGGCTCATTAGATGGGAAATCGAGAGTTTTAGTGCCCTTTTTAATAGTCGAAAGTGATTGGAGGGCACCTAGGCCCGCTCACGCCCATCATTCCCCCAAACACATCCAATCAAAATTTCGAGATAGCCATTTCGTTCAGAGTAGCTGATTTCCAGATAGAAAATGTGTTTTTGAGGAGGACACTCTCTCACAACCCTCAGGGCAAGCGTTTTAATTTATACCCCGGGGGCATATAAGGTTTTAATAGAAGGCGTTGTCGTAGAAACTTCAAAACAGGCTCATTCGATTGGAAATTCAAAGGACTAGTACCCTTTTTAATAGTCGAAAGTGATTAGAGGGCAACTACATTTCTCTGGATAAAATGTGAATCTTTGGCGAGAAAAAGCCTAGTTTTGGATGGAAACTGAGCCTTTTCCGTAAAACTTAACTAATAAAGTTGTTTGTTTTAAACTGTGAATTCCACTTAAAAAAAACAATTATATAAAATAAATTTCCCTGGATCAAATGTGAATCTTTGGTTAGAAAAAGCCTGGCTTTGGATCAAAACTGACCCATTTCCATAAAACTTAACTATTAAAGCTTTTTTTTAACTGTGAATTCCACTCTGTAACAAAATTATAGAAAATGCATTTCTCTGGATCCAATGTGAATCTTGGGGTAGAAAAAGCCTAGCATCGGATCGAAACTGAGCCTTTTCCGTAAAACTGAACTAATAAAGCTCTTTTTTAAACTGTGAATTCCACTTTTGTAACTAAATTATAGAAAATACATTTCTGTGGATCAAATGTGAATTTTTGGCTAGAAAAAGCTTAGCTTTGGATCGAAACTGAGCCATTTCCGTAAAACTTAATTAATAATGCTTTTTTTAAACTGTGAATTCAATTTTTATAACAAAATTATAGAAAATACATTTCTCTGGATCAAATGTGAATCTTTGGCTAGAGAAAGCCTAGCTTTGGATCTAAACTGAGCCATTTCCGTAAAACTGAACTAATAAAGCTTTTTTTGGCTGTGAATTTGACTTTTGTAGCAAAATTATAGAGAATACACTTCGCTGGATCATGTGTTAATCTTTGGCTAGAAAAAGCCTAGCTTTGAATCGAAACTGAGCTATTTCCGTAAAAGTTAACTAATAAAGCCTTTTTTAAACTGTGAATTCCACTTTTGTGACAAAATTATAGAAAATACATTTCTCTGGATCAAATTTGAATCTTTGGCTAGAAAAGCCTAGCTTTGGATCGAAAAATAATCTATTTCTGTAGAAATTGAACTAATAAACTTTTTATAGGTTTTATCTACTTTTTGTATTTAAAGAGTCATATCTAGTGAATAAGAGGTTTTATAATAACCCCTCGCAATTGACATGTTTTATATTTCAAACCGAAGCTTAATTTTAGATTAAAAATGAGTCATTTCCGTAAAAACTGAACTAATAATTTTTTTTCAACTCTGAATTCCACTTTTGTAACAAAATTATAGAAAATACATTTCTCTGGTTCAAATGTGTATCTTTGGCTAGAAAAAAAATCTAGTTTTGGATCAAAAACGGAGTCATTTCCGTAAAAACTAAACTAATAAACTTTTTAACTGTAAACTCTAGGTTTTATCTACTTTTGTATTTGATGAGTCATATCTAACCTATTTCCATGAAAAATTCAGAAAACTAGCTTCTAAGTAAACATTTCATTGTAATCTCCAAGTTTTTGCAAAAAAAAACTGTAGAATACGGGTAAAAATAGATTTTTATGATAATATTTCTTCTCTATATATGTTGTTGATCAGAAGCGACCTATTTCCATGAAAAATTCAGAAAACTAGCTTCTAAGTGCACATTTCATTGTAACCTCCAATTTTTGTAAGGAAACTGTAGAATACGGGAAAAAATAGAGTTTTATGATTCGTGGTTTTCTCTATAGATGTTGTTGAACAGAAACGACCTATTTCCATGAAAAATTCAGAAAACTAGCTTCTAAGTGGACATTTCACTGCAATCTCCAATTTTTTGCAAAGAAACTGTAGAATATGGGGGAAAAATAGAATTTTATGATTTGAGGTTTTCTCTATAGATGTTGTTGAACATAAACGACCTATTTCCATGAAAAATTCAGAAAACTAGCTTCTAGGCGAAAATTTCATTGTAATCTCCAATTTTTGAACAGAAACTGTAGAATACAGGAAAAAAAATAGAATTTTATGATTCGTGGTTTTCTCTATAGATGTTATTGATTAGAAACGACCTATTTCCGTGACAAATTCAACTAGCTTCTAAGCGAACATTTCATTGTAATCTCCAATTTTTTGCAAAGAAACTGTAGAATACGGGACAACAAATTAAAATTTTATGATTCGATCGCATTGGATAAAAAAAAATCGCATTGGTAACAAAATTATAGAAAATACATTTCTCTGGAACAAATGTGAATCTTTGGCTAGAAAAAGCCTATCTTTGGATCGAAACTGAGCCATTTCCTTAAAACTTATCAAATAAAGCTCTTTTTTAAACTGTGAACTCCACTTTTGTAGCAAAATTATATAAAATACATTTCTCTGGGTCAAATGTGAATCTTTGGCTAGAAAAAACCTAGCTTTGGATCTAAACTGGGCCATTTCCGTAAAACCGAGCTAATAAAGCCTTTTTTTGGCTGTGAATTCCACTTTTGTAACAAAATTATAGAAAATACATTTCTCTGGATCAAATGTGAATCTTTGGCTAGAAAAAGCCTAGCTTTGGATCGAAACTGAGCCATTTCCGTAAAACTTAACTAATAAAGCTCTTTTTTAAACTGTGAACTACACTTTTGTAGCAAAATTATATAAAATACATTTCTCTGGGTCAAATGTGAATCTTTGGCTAGAAAAAACCTAGCTTTGGATCTAAACTGGGCCATTTCCGTAAAACCGAGCTAATAAAGCCTTTTTTTGGCTGTGAATTCAACTTTTGTAACAAAATTATAGAAAATACATTTCTCTGGATCAAATGTGAATCTTTGGCTAGAAAAAGCCTAGCTTTGGAGCGAAACTGAGCCATTTCCGTAAAACTGAAATAATAAAGCTATTTTTAAAACTGTGAACTCGAGCTTTTGTAAGAAAATTATAGAAAATACATTTCTCTTTTTCAAATAGGAATCTTTGGTTAGTAAAAACCCTAGTTTTTGATCAAAAAACAGAGTCATTTCCGTAAAAACTAAACTAAGAAACTTTTTTTTAACTGTTAACTTTAGCTTCTAACCACATGCTCATGGCTATGATGTGTTAAATGAACCTAAGGTGAGCGTGAGAGGGGGGTTACTTGCCCTTCAATCAGTGTCGGGTATTAAAAAAGGTCTCTTATGTAACACTGACAGGGGGAGGGGGTTTGTGAGTTACATTCAGAACTATCTAATGTCTAAATCATTTGCGGATTACTTTTTTTAAATTGTACAGAAAACATTGATAGAATTATTGGAAATCATGGTTCAATCTACATTTCAGGAAGAAAATAGTCCAACCTTTTTGCTAGAATTTGGTGAACCTTCTTACACAGAGAGGAGTTTGCCTTTCCCACTTCGCTTTATTGAATTCTACTCGTATATTAAGGATAATCTTGAGCAAGTATACAGTCTGAGTACAGATATACGTACACTACAAGAACTTTTAAAGGAAACTGTGAAATATATTAGCGACAGCAATTTGAATCATTATGTAAAAATATTTAGAAAACCTCGTTATTAATATTATAGCATTTTTGAAAATAAAAAATGCTTTGAAATAATTTTTAGAATTTTTTTAGAAAACGTTAATAGAGAGTTAATGAAAATCATGAAGTTAATAGCTAAAGTTATTATCAGAAGGCTCCTGCAGCGTGACATTGCTATATTCAGTAAGCCTTGGGGAGGTATGTTTTTGCCTAGAAAACATCGCGGGGGGTTTCAGTCACCTAGGAATTCAGTCTGGAAAAGCGTTGTAGGGAATTTCAGCCAACTGGGGATTTGTCTAGAAACAACGCAGGGGAGTTCAGGCAGGTGGGAGACATTTTTTGTCTAGAAACATGACATGGCGCTAGAAATCTAGTCTAGTAACACAATTTATTTCAAATATATCCTGCAAACATAACAAATATCAACATAACAACACAACCATCGAACAGCATAACCTTTAAACAACATCAACATAACATAACCAAGAAACACCATCAGCATAACATTGCAACATAATATAACAACAACATAACAACATAGCCATCAAACATCATAACCAACAAACATAACACAACCAAGAAACAACATAGCCATGAAACAAAATCAACATAACATAACATCTAAAAACATAACCATCAACATAAAAACATAACCAACAAACATAACCAAGAAACAACATGACCATGAAACAACATCAACATAACATAACCAACAATAACCATCCGACAACATCAACATAACCATCTAACAACATAACATAACATCAACATAACATAACATCAAACCACATAACCATCAACATAAAAACAAAACCAAGAAACACTATAACCATGAAACAACATCAACATAACATAACCAACAATAACCATCAAACAACATCAACATAGCATAACAGCATAAAATAACATCAATAAAACATAAGATCAAACCACATTACCATCAAAATAACAACATAACTATCCAACATAACATATCCATGAAACAGCATAACATAACATAATCAACATAACCATCAAAAACATATATAGCATATTTTGAAGGGTGGAAGTTCTCTATGGCTTTTAATAGAAAAGCTTGCGGGGGATTTCGGCAACCTGGGAACTTTGTCTAAAAACAATGCCGGGGAGTTTTGCCACCTGGGAACATGTATAGACATGATTTTGCCTAGAAACACAATTTTCCCTAGTAACAGGGAAAAGGGTGCGTCCTTGAAATCTTGGCTAGACATGTCGAATCTTGCCTGTACCTGCCTAATCTTGCCTGGACATGACAAATCTTGCCTGTGCGAGAATCTCGCCAAGAAACAGGTGCAAGAGGCTAGGAACTTCACTTATTATTAAAACTTGTTTATTTTACGGACTACATTCCAAGTAGTTGAAACACCTGGGAATTTTACCTAAAATTGTGACACCTGGTCGTGCCAAATCTTGCCTGGGCGGGAATTTTGCCTAAAATTGTGACACCTGGTCGCCAAAAGAGGAAATCACCATTAAACATTCTTCTTGAACCTGTGGAAGAAAGGAGTAGTTCCAAAGGATGCACCTGAACAAATGGAGGAGGTACTACTTGCTTGCAACACAGTAAAGTAGTCACTAATAGATCATTTAGTACATTTGGTCCCCAACTTGAATGTACTCCAAACCTTGGTCCAAATGTTTGGTCATAGAGATTTCGATATTTCATTTGGGGAAATAAATGTACAACTTCCTTTAGAACATAGTTATCAAGCCGTTCGTGGTAACGAACTATAAATAAGGAGTGACTTGGCTCAATAGTAACTGAAACTCTAAAAAACAAAATTTTGATACCAATAGATACATCAAAAGCATCACATTTTTATGTTAATTTCAAATATATAAGTTTCATCAAGTTTAGTCCTACCCATCAAAAGTTACGTGCCAGAGGAAATTTGCCCGATTTTCGAAAAAAGAGGGAAACACTCCCTAAAATTCATATAACCTTAATAAAAATCACACCATCAGATTCAGCGTGTCAGAGAACCCTACTGTGGAGGTTCCAAGCTCCTGTCTGGAAAAATGTGGAATTTTGTATTTTTGCCAGAAGAAAGATCACAGATGTGTGTTTATTTGTTATTTTGTTGTGTTTTTTTTGTTTCTTTTCCCATGGGTGATCGTATCAACCCTGTTGTCCTAGAATATCACGGGAGGGCTCATTCGAACTGAAATTAAAAGTTCTAGTGCCCTTTTTAAGTGACCAAAAAAATGAAGGGCAACTAGGCCTCCTCCCACGGTCATTTCTTACCAAAGTCTCCAGTAGAGATGGGGGTACCAGTCGTGACCCCACACCATATATGGGCATAGCCTCCCTGGGGAGAACACGTGGTTAATGGGGTCAATGACCTAAATTTCCAAGGCCGATGTTGTTGTTGTTGTAAGTGCACGCTCTCAGCGAGTGTCAAGGTCGATGTTGTTGTTGTTGTAAGTGCACGCTCTCAGCGAATGTCAAGGTCAATGTTGTTGTTGTTGTTTTTGGCACGCTCTCAGCGAATGTTATGAGTTTCCCGGAAATAGAAAACAGCATTTGTTGTTGTTTTGGTCATGTACATGCTCGAGGCGAATGTCATGGTGTCCAGAAATAGAAAACAGCATTTGTTGTTGTTGTTGCTCTCGCCAAATGTTATGAGTTTCCCGGAAACAGTTAGATCACGTGTTTCCTTCTCAGCCAATCAGAGGGCTTTGTTTACATAACAATTTGACCTTGAGATTTCGTATATTACGGGCATGCAATGTGATTCAATTATCAGAAAGTATTGTGAGACAATGGAAACAACAATGAATGTTATTGATGAGTTTGAGGCCTTGGCAGCCGCAATTAGCAATGTAAGTGCATTTTTATTTTCAAACGAATTTTCCTTGGACATCCTCCAGTATATTCAGCTAAAACGTAAATATATTCCTTTACCCCCAAACCCCTCCCCCCCCTCTCCAAACCATACAAACATCATTATAATCAATGGAAAACATAAAATATATTCTTTTTACCCTAACCCCCCCCACCAGTGTTTTACAATCCCAAATTCTCGCAAAAAGAAATAATTATACTTTCGTTAAAGTTTTGCTTTTATCAATTGTAATCTTTTCTCTAACTGAGACATCCATCGCTCTATTGGTATTAGCTCGCTCTGATTTGACACAAGACTCCAATGTGAGGCCTGTAATTAGCTGTGACCCTTTTCAAGTGTGTTCACACTATCGGTCTAGTCAAAGCGTTTTGTTTTGACTGTCAAATTAAAACAGTTTTAAGCAAAAAGAGATTGCTGTATATTAAGCTTGTAGTTTCGTAACCTTGTATTTGTCAGAGAGATGGTGAAAGAGATTATTTTCAAATTAAGTTTAACAATATATATAGAAAATTGTGTGAAAGGGAGGAGGGGGCAATACATTGCTTCTAACAGCTTCGTTGTAAGCAATTATGTAAAGGGGGAGGGCAATGCCTTCAATTCTACCGCCATCAGTGTAAAATGAAAACAAACAGTGCAGGGCTAGAAAAGTCTTTGGGTGTTGCATGAAGCTAATATTATACATAAATTGAATAGCATTTTAACCTATGTTTGCAAAATATAGGCCTACAGGTCGATGGGTTAACGATCTAATTTAAAGACCATAGACCGGAAAATTTAATATTTTTCTAAATTGTAAAAATAGAAACAATGATTCCTATCCTATGCCTATAGACTACTGATTGTCTAATAAAAACGTTTGATTTCTAAGCCTAATATATTTCTCGCGAAATTTTTACTTATTGCTTTACTGAAAAGTCATTAATGCTTTTCTAGACAGAATTATAGGGATGAGGGTACTAACTTTCTTTCTGTAAAAAAGGGGCAAATTATTTTGATATTAATTTGTTTCTCTTCTTTTAAGGCCAATTGTGAAGAAGGTGTGCCCCCTCCTTCCAAGAAAGCCAGAGAGGGTGAGGCAGCCCCATCAGTGCCAGCCCCAATGCAGCCTGGCAGGAAACTTAAGAGAGAGTGGGCGGATAACTACAATGCCGAAGCTACAAAAAATCGTGAAATAGCCGGCCCAGTCGCACAAGAACGTAGCACTGCCGCCCCGCCCGCCCTCCAACACACGTTACCTGGTCCTTCGGGTGCTCGAGCCCAGACAGATTATGCTAATTTGAACATTTTTTCCTACCCATCTATTTCTTCCAAGGTTTTTTTCTTTTTCAATCCCTATATAAACATATCACAGCGGGGTCTTACCCCCTAACCCCCCAACCAGTGTTTTTAATTTCTCCCACACGGAGTTAACTAAATATAATTTTTTTGCAAATAAACCACTCTTTTCTAATATTTGCTATCTCTTCGATATCTCATAATAGAATATTTTTAGTTAATTTATATTAATAATCACCAACTTTTAAAATAAAAATTCTATTTTTTATAATCTTTACTATTTTCTCTATTGTTATCACATATATTTTTAGGTACCTTTGAAACACCAACTGCTCTTTTTTCACATAATTTTGAGAGAGATTATCCAATCTGTCACATATTGTCGTTCTAATTTAAACTGAATATTTCTATAGTGCCATGTTTCGCTCTTAAATATAATATATAAATCAAATTTACTAAATATTAATTTTAAAGACAAATTTTTCTCTGCTATTTCAGAAAACACAGAATTACGCAAAGGCCATTGAAACCTCGATTGACTAAAACCGCACATGTAAAACAAGAGTGGGAAAGGAGATGCCAGAATTAGTTATAACCTAGCACGGATAGCTTTATGTCAAAGAAGTGTGGTATAACGCCGAAGAAGTGATAGGAACGTCACTTCACGATTCTCAACATTTTGAAGTTCAAGCTTATTCATCTAACCTGTATAATTAAACTCTTTTGTTTATCGATCCTGTATAGACTTAGAAATATTTCAAATTTTTTGGGGTATTAGGTAAATTGCAGGGGGCCGCGGAGCCCGGAATGCGCCGGTGGGTCCGGGAAGCGCTGGGGAAAGCGCCACGGGTCCAAGACGCACAGCGGGTCCGAGAAGTACCAAAGGTCAGGGAAGCACCAAAGGGATTCGCCCTAAATCAGAGAAGCAATACAGAATGCGCTTCTATGTCATATCTTAGATTATCTTCAGTTGAATTAACCAAATGTCATTAAGCAATAATAATCCAAATTTTAACAGTAGGGATGATTTGAACACTGAAAATAAGCTATTTTTTCATTTATAGGTTGTCCTGGTTCCATACTCGCCATCTCCCCCCTGCTCGTCAGTTGGAGAAGGAGAGGAGGCACACGTGGAGTCCCCCAACAATTTAAAATGGGACGATAGCATTGAAGTACCTTTTAATATTGACGAGTTTTTTTCAGTCGAGAAATTGTTCAGTCTTTTCAGTCTACAATTAATTACACTATTAATAAATGTCATCCGATACCAATTTCCAAAAAGTAAGTCCTTGATAAAGTTTAATTCTGCTGTGATGTGGGAATCAGAACAAATATTTAGGGCGCGATCGACGAGGGATATTACGACTGCTCTTTTAACGTGGGGGGGGTGGTTTGATGTAAAATGTAAATATCTATTATTTTGTGTTGGTTTTCTATAAATAGTAAAATTCAGTTTATCAAAGCGACAAATAATTAACACGTCTAGGAATGGGATTTTATGTGCGATTTCCATTTCTAAAGTAAACTGTAAATTTCTATCGTATGTATTAAGGTGATCTAAAAAACCCTTAAGTTCATTTTCCCCATAGTTCCAAAGTGAAATTACGTCATCCATGTAACGTCCCCAAAAGAAATGTCTAAAAAAATACGAATCTAATGCCCAATTTTCAATATGTTCCACCTAAATAGTTAACAGTAACCTGGAGAAGGGAGTGCCCATCGCTAAACCATTAATTTGCTGGTAAAAAGAATTACGGACTTGGAATTGCATTGAGTATTTGTTAGAAAGTTTAACCCAGGTCATTAAGACATCACACTCTATTTCTGCTGCTGAAGCTTCTATTAAGTGATAATTTTCTTTGATTTTATTTTCTAATAAATGTTCATATGCTGTGACGTCAATATTTGTATACATTGAAACAATGTCAAAGCCACTTATAATTGTATTTTCTGAGATATTTACGTTTTTTAGTTTTTCAACTAAATCTACCGAATTACATATATATGATTTTTGTGAGTAAAGCAAAGGTTTAAAGGCTGTACATAACCATTTCCCAATATTGGATGTGGGGGCTTTCGTACAAGCCCCCGGAAATTATTACGGAAATTATTCCGTATATGAAAGAGGCTGTGCCCTCCTCAACGCCTCGCTCTTTACGCTAAAGTTTTTATTGTTTAAAAAAGGAGTTGTGAGAAAGTCAAACTTTAGCGTAAAGAGCGAGGCGTTGAGGAGGGCACAGCCTCTTTCATATACGGAATAATTTCTGTTCGTTTTAAGATTTAATGTCGCTCCTTACTTTCAGTTTAAAAACCTTTTTTTTTATTTAAAGGCTGCGAAAGCGGGGGTTTGGGGGCGGCAGCCCCCCAACTGTGCCTCCTAATCCCTGTACGTTTTAAGGTTCGACCTTGTAACTCAGCCTCTTTAACTCTTTAGAAAACGTAGTTTTTTTCAAATAATTTCTGCACGTTTTTGTACAGTTTATTACTTATTATTGCTCCTTGTAACTCAGCCTCTTTAACTCTTTAGAAAACGTAATTTTTTTGAAATAATTTAAAAAAGAAACTGGGTTTCTTTTTAAAGTTTGAATTCAGTATTAAAAAAATTGCTGTGATGGTGAACCAAATCCGAGTTTTCCACCTGAAAGCCTGAAATTTAACTGCAAGACTATACAGACACAGCAATAATTGTGTTTTAGTATATTGAAGCTATTTTCGACGCAAGCAAATTCCCAAAAAACTTGATATTTGGTTTTTGGAAAACAGGGAAGGAGTGACCAGATTGAGCTGAAATTTCGAGGATAAGCTCCCAGGCCCCAGGAAAGATTATCCTCCAAATTTCAGCCCGATCAGACAACGTTAAAGGGGGGTTGTGGTAGGAAAAATTAACATGGGCTAATATAGGAAAACAAGGTTTTTCGTAAATGTAAATTCGGGGGATAATTTTTTCGGTCTGAAAATATCAAAAGGCCCTAACAGGTCCAATTCTGCTTCAAATGAGTCTTCAATCAACCGGATCCGTTGCCAACTGTGGCCTGTAGGCGTGGCTAAGAAAAAAAAAAAGAAATGAATTTTAAGTGGCTATATTTGGTTTTTTGAAAACAGGGAAGGAGTGATCGGATTGAGCTGAAATTTCGAGGATAAGCTCCCGGGCCCTAGGAAAGCTTAACTTCTAAATTTCAGCCCAATCGGACAACGTTAAAGGGGGGCTGTGGTGGGAGGGTCCAAAATTCCGGCCCAGTTTACCCCATGAAGATAAAGTCAGAGGAGGATTAAATTTTGCAAGGTTCTTAGTTTGAGCTTGGGCTACAAAATGCAATTACCGCCGTCTCTCTGCGACCTCTAGGACCTGAAATCGCTTAACATTGTGGTGGGTCGCCTCTTTATAGAGGCACAAGTGTGCCTCCTTGATGACTCCTTAATCACAAAGGCCGTTAATTAGAATAAATAGCTTTTATGAAAGTACTAAAAAAACGTTAGCGTAAAGGGCGAAGTATTGACTAGGGGGTGAACCCAATGATATACATAATAATTTTTGTTCCTTTAAAGTTTTTATGTTGCTCCTTACTTTCAGTTGAAAAACTTGTTTTTCGAAATTTAGTTTCTGATCGTTTTCTAATAAAATGCTGGGAAATCCGCCACCCCCTTCATAGCAATGTCGCTTCCCACATGAAAATTTCCTCCATGGAAACATCCTTGCACATAACCCTCGACCCCCTCCCCACTACCAGAAAAAATCCCCTGAAACCGTCCTACACTTTCCAATAACCAATACTATTTGTAAACATTGGGCAAAATTCATAAACTGCAACCCTTCCCCCAGAGACTGTGGGGGATTAAGTCATCCTCAAAGACATAGTTATAATCTCTTTCGTCCATGCTGAACAAAATAGATATCTCAAAATTTTTATCAGGAGACAGTAGAGATGGGGGTACCAGTCGTGACCCCACACCATATATGGGCATAGCCTCCCTGGGGAGAACACGTGGTTAATGGGGTCAATGACCTAAATTTCCAAGGCCGATGTTGTTGTTGTTGTAAGTGCACGCTCTCAGCGAATGTCAAGGTCGATTTTGTTGTTGTTGTAAGTGCACGCTCTCAGCGAATGTCAAGGTCGATTTATTTGTTGTTGTTGTTGTTTTTGGCATGCTCTCAGCGAATGTTATGAGTTTCCCGGAAACAGTTAGATCACGTGTTTCCTTCTCAGCCAAT
>NC_142798.1:60504164-60547308 GCF_049724085.1 Artemia sp. Qi Xiang Cuo
AAAAACAAAAAAACACACAAACACAAACACACACACACACACACATACACAAACATAAACACACAAAAAAACTTACATACACACAAAACTTACACACACACAAAAACACATACACACAGCACACACAAAAAACTTACACACACACAAAAAATAACACAAACAAAAACAAACACACACAAAAACTACACACACACAAAACTTATTACACACACATACACACACGAAAATTTTATATTATTTTAGGAAAAATAGAATTGATATGTGCACACACAAAAAACTCGACACACACACAAAAACTTACACACACACACACAAACAAAAACTCTAAGCTAAGACTCCTAAGCTAAAACTCTAAGTTCTTAACTAAAACTAAACTAAACTAGAACTCTAACTGAAACTCAAAGGTAAAACATCAAACTCTTAACTAAAATTAAACTAAACTAGAACTCTAACAAAAACTCTAAGCTAAGACTCTAAGCTAAAACTCTAAACTATTAACTAAAACTAAACTAAACTAGAACTTCAATAAAAACTCTAAGCTAAAAAACTCTGAAACTCTTAACTAAAACTAAACTAGAACTCTAACTGAAACTCATAGGTAAAAAAATCAAACTCTTAGCTAAAATTAAACTAAACTAGAACTCTAACAAAAAAAACTCTAAGCTAAAATCTTAACTAGAACTAAACTAAACTAGAACTCAAATTAAAACTCTAAGCTAAGACTCTAAGGTAAAACACCAAAATCTTAACTAAAACTAAACTAAAACTCTAACTGAAACTCAAAGGTAAAAAAATCAAACTCTTAACTAAAATTAAACTAAACTAGAACTCTAAAAAAAAAACTTTAAGCTAAGACTAAGCTAAAACTCTAAACTCTAAAATAAAATTAAAATAAAATAGAACTCTAACAAAAACTATAAGATACTACTATAAGCTAAAACTATAAACTATTAACTAAAACTAAACTAAACTAGAACTTAAACAAAAACTCCAAGCTAAGACTCTAAGCTAAAAACTCTAAATTCTTAACTAAAACTAAACTAAACTAGAACTCTAACTGAAACTCAAAGGTAAAACATCAAACTCTTAACTAAAATTAAAATAAACTAGAACTCTAACAAAAACTCTAAGCTAAGACTCTAAGCTAAAACTCTAAACTATTAACTAAAACTAAACTAAACTAGAACTTCAACAAAAACTCTAAGCTAAAAACTCTAAACTCTTAACTAAAACTAAACAAGAACTCTAACTGAAACTCAAAGGTAACTGAAACATCAAACTCTTAACTAAAATTAAAGTAAACTAGAACTCTAACAAAAAGCGGCGCATTCCTGCGGCGCATCCCTGCGGCGCATCCCTGCGGCGCATCCCTGCGGCGCATCCCTGCGGTGCATTCTTGCGGCGCATCCCTGCGGCGCATCCCTGCGGCGCGTCCCCCGACCCGCGGCGCATCCCCCTGCGGCGCATCCCCCTGCGGCGCATCCCCATGCGGCGCATGCCGGGTCCGTGGTACGGCGTTCGCCCGGGGGAACAGGGAAGACCGAAGTGAGGGCTTTTGGGGTCCCGGGGGTTCTTGGGAGAGCCTAGGGCTCTGTGAGGACCAGGGGAGGGCCTTTGAGGGTCTGAGTAGGGCATTTTAGGGACTGGGGCTCTTTGGGAGCTTGGGGGACCTTTGAGTACTGGGGGCTTCCTTCGGGGTTGGGGTGGGGGATCGGAACCCTTTGGGGTTGGGTTAGAGGACCTCACAACACTGTTCAAATGGAACTTGTGTATTATAACGACCAGAGAGTTTCACCCTCAAATTCTCTTCTAAAACCTTTCCTAAAATCTTCTTTCAAAATGTCTCTAACTGTCTCGCCGAAATAATCCCATAAAATGGATAAAACAGTTTCGCCCAAATAATCCCTAAACGTAATTTCAGCGTGTTCCTTTTGTTTGGCATCTCTGCGCTAACGCATTTCAAATTTCTAGGAAACCCTTTCCTACGTTAATCTCTTCATCGCTAAGATGTTTCTTGGAGAGTTGTTTCCATGGCAATGTTTATTAATATCCTTTGGAGTTCGACCATAAGAGTTGTTTCCGAGGCAAAGACATTAATGACTTGGATCTATTCCTGGAGAATCGTTTCTAGGCGAAAATTTTTAAATTCTGACATATGATGTCATTGGTTGATTTATCTGTAAAGAAAGGGGAATTAATTTGTTGTTTCTAAGGGGAATTATTGATTCAAGATAGGTGAATTGAGGTCGACAGCACAGGTGTTCCAAATTCCTGGACGGCATAGCATTCGCTGAGAGCGTGCCCAAAACAACAACAATAAAATTGACCCCATTAACCACGTGTTCCCCCTTATGACTCTATCGCGTGCCCAAAACAAAAACAACAACATCGACCTTGACATTCGCTGAGAGTGTGCCAAAGACACACCTGGAGAAAGAGACCATTGAGAAAGAGGTTATTGACCCAATTAACCACGTGTTCTCCCTAGGGAGGCTATGCCCATATTTGGTGTTAAAAAAAGTTAGAGGTGGCAGCAGGGGTGAGCAATGGGAGTTATTATGGCCATTCTACTGCCGTTTTGTTCAACGTATTTCAAAGGTCCGGAAACTCAATCTTTGAGGATAACAAATCCCCTCTCCCAGCCCTCAGGACAAGGGTTGTGAGGTACGGCCTGGGCGCATATAAGGTTTTCATAGAACACGTGGGCATATAAACTACGGAGGGGGCTCATTAGATTGGTGATCAGATACTCTAGTGGTCTTTTTGAGAGTCAAGGTGATCAGAGGACAGCTACCGCCGCCTCCCCTCCCCCTCCACGCATACATGTCGCATTGTCCCGAAATGCATCAAATAGAAATTTTGAGATATCCATTCTATTCAAAATAATCTAAATATCATATAACCAGGCTTTTTGGGCTGAAACAAACCCCAGAGATTAGGGTCAAGAGCTGTAAGTTGTGCCCAGGGTGCATTTAAGGTTTTTATGGAAGTGATGGTTGATTAACTTTAGAAGAAGCTCAGTATTTTTACCTGAAAAAGACTATGTCAATGTAAAACGAACAGAAATTAATTCAAAAATGATTTTTCCACAAAAAAAATTTTTCAAAAAAAGTAAAGAACTCCACTAAACCAAAAATGAATAGAAATAGAATCAAATAATCTACCAAGAATACAACTACCACAAATCAGTGTCAATAAATAAATGGAACCCAAAACAAACAGAAAATAAAATAAATAGCAGAATCAAATTCAAAATGAGCAGAAACTAATATGAGTTTTAAGCCCTTATGCTTTCTAAAAGCCAGAATATAGTTTGTACTTTACTGAAAAATACTCTTTTAAATGTTTTCATTTTTATAACTTTAAGAGATCAAAAATTAATTAAGATTTCAAGGAATAAGTATCAGCATATGTATATTAGACAGACAATGCACATTTTTTTTCAGTAAATTCATTTGATTTCTTTTTCAGTAAAGTATAAATTATATTCTGGCTTTTAGAAAGCATAAGGGTTTATAACCCTGCTCATGTTAATTTCTGCTCGTTTTGAGTTTGACTCTGTTACGTATTTTAATTTCTGTTTGTTTTGGGTTTCATTTATTTATTGATACTTATTTGTGGTAGTTGTATGCTTGGTAGATTATTTGATTCTATTTTTGTTCATTTTTGGTTTAATGGAGTTATTTACTTTTTTTGAAAAACTTATTTTGTGGAAAAAGTTTTTTTTAATTTATTCAATAACATATACTGTATGTAAACAATGGACGAACTGCCGAACTTACAGCCCATGCTATAAGGGTTGTGGAGAGGGGGGCTGGTTGATATCCCCAAAGACATAATTACTGGACCTTTCAGCTATGCTGAAAAAAATAGCTGTCTCAAAATTTTTATTGAATGTGGTTTTGGAATTGATAGGTGTGAGGGGGGGGGGGGTTGCTAGTTGCCCTCCAATTATTTTGACTCTTAAAAAGAGCACTAGAACTTTCAATTTCAACAAAAACGTTATGTACTCCCGGGGCAAAGCAACCTTTGCCTCCTGCTCTTGGGGATTTTGGCCATCCTGGAAGCATTCTTATTTGATCTTTGGACTATTTCAAACAAAATGACCATATCAAAATTTTGATCAGGTACCATTTGGGGAAAAAAGGTGGGGAAAGGGTGAGGGGATAGTTGTCCTCCGATCACTTTTGACTCTAAATAAGGGAACTAGAACCTTAAATTTTGAACAAAATAAGCCTCCTCCAAAGTTTATTCGACCATCCCTTCCATAAAAAACTATATTTGCCCCCAGGGCATAACTTATAATCCTTGTCCCCGGCTCTTGGGGTTTATGTCATCCCTGGAGGCGTTGTTCTATGCTTACTTGGCTATTTTGAACAAAATTGCTCAACAAATCTCAAATTTCAGTTGGATGCATTTGGGGCAAAGAGGGCTCGGGGTGGAGGGGGGGCTTATTGCCCCGATCACTTTTGACTCTTAAAAAGGGCACTAGAACTTCCGTTAATGAATCGACAAAATTTGTTCGACCACCCCTTCCAAAAAATCTTATACGTTAACAATGAACAACTCGCATAAGTTAAGGCCCTTCCCTGAGGGCTGTGGGGGGCATCCCCAAAGACATATTTATTCGTGTTTTAACTATGCTGAATAAAATGGATGTCTCAAAACTTTGATAGGATGTTTTTTTGAGAAATGATGGGCGTGGGGGGGGGGGGCTGGGTGCCCTCCAATCACTTTTAACTCTTAAAAAGGGCACCAGAACTTTTCACTTCCAATCGAATGAGCCCTTTTGAAGTTTCTACAACAAATCCTTCTATGCGAAGTGCATTGATCAGAAAACAATTAAAAAATAAATTTATAAACAATAGATTGTAACCACATCGCTTTTTTTAACTTAGGCAGCACTATTGCGCTGCCTATGAAATGACTATCCCAAAATTTTAATCAGACGTCTTGGAATGGGGAAGCAGGTACCGAAAATCACTAGAGGAGGGGGGCTGGTTGCCAATCAATTGCTGTCCACTCTTAAAAACCGCACCAGAAGTTTCAATCAAACAGTTCGTGGCAACGAACTGTAAGTAAGGAGCGACCCGTCTCAATAGTAATCGAAACTCTAAACAACGGAATTTTGATACCAATTGATAAATAAAAAGAATTAGATTTTAATACTGATTTCAAATATATAGGTTTCATCAAGTTTAGTCCTACCCATCAAAAGTTACGCGCCTGAGAAAATTTGGCTGATTTTCAAAAAAGGGGGGAAAACCCTCTAAAAGCTATAGAATCTTAATTAAAGTCGCACCATCAGATTCAGCGTATCAGAGAACCTTACTGTAGAGGTTTCAAGCTCCTATCTGCAAAAATGTAGAATTTTGTATTTTTTGCCAGAAGAAAGATCACGGATGCGTGTTTATTTGTTTTTTTTTTCAGGGGCGATCGTATCGACCAAGTGGTCTTAGAATATCGTGGGATGGCTCATTCAAACGGAAATTAAAAGTTCTAGTACCCTTTTTAAGTGACAAAAAAAAATGGAGGGCCAATAGGTCCCCTCCCACGCCCTTTTTTCTCAAAGTCACCCGATCAAAATTTTGAGATAGGCATTTTGTTCAGCATGGTCGAAAATAATAAAAAATATGTCTTTTAGGATGACTTAATCCCCCAAAGTCCCTGGGGGGAGGTCTGAAAGTTCTGAGCTTTACCCAATGTCTACATACAGTATTGGTTATTGGGAAATATACAGACGTTTTCAAGGGGGATTTTTTTCTAGTAGTGGGGGGGCAGGGGTTATGTGGGAGGATCTTTCCTTGGAGGAATTTTTCATGGGGGAAGGGACATTGCTATGAAGGGGGCACCGGATTCCCCAGCATTATTCAAAAAACGATCAGAAACTAAATAAAAAAAACAAGTTTTTCAACTGAAAGTAAGGAGTCACATCAAAACTTAAAACGATCAGAAATTATTAAGTATATGAGCCAAAGATTTCTTAGTACTTTCATAAGAAATGTTTATTCTGATTAATGATCTATTTGATTAAGGGGTTTTTCTCATAGAATTAGAACAAAATTTTACATTTAACGTAAAGAGGAAGATGTTAACTAGGGGGTGAACCCCCTAATATACATAATCGAAATATATGAATATAGAAGGTCCTCACGTAAGTTACCTATATTTATTACTAATAAAAACGTTCGTAATTAAAAATAAACAACTTTCGAGAAAGCCATTTAACTAAATTAAAGTACAATTAATATGCAATTTTTGTTTAATTATTCATATACGGTGGGCCAAAATCAAAACCTACATTGATTCAAAAACATTAAAAATTAAATAAAAAAACAGGTTTTTAACTGAAAGTAAGGAGCAACATTAAAACTTAAAACGAACAGAAACTATTCCGTATATGAAAGGGGCTGTCCCCTCCTCAACGCCTTGCTCTTTACGCTAAAGCTAGATTCTTTCTCACAACTCTATTTTATGAAACAATAAAAAACTTTAGCGTAAAGAGCGAGTTATTGAGGAGGGGACAGCCCCTTTCATATACGGAATAATTTCTGTTCGTTTTAAGTTTTAGTGTCGCTCCTTACTTTCAGCTAAAAAAAACTTCTTTTTATTTAATTCCCAATAGAATGAGCTCCCTACGAAGTTTCTACGACACCGTTTTCATACGAATTGGCCTGAAAATACAAAACAAAACTATAATAAATGGAATCCTCTTCAATGTTTTCCTAGGCTGTGCCACTGCATAGTCTATGATAAAGCTGAATATCCTCCAAATTATTTTCACTAAAGGTACGATTTTTCTTCATTTTTTTTATTCTTTATACTATGTCTTTGACCAAATAGAACATTATGTGACCGTTATCTACTTTAGCTTCAGTTGAGTCACTTATTAGCACTAATTTACTCTTAGCTATTGTAACAAATTACCACAAATCACTCTTTCGCAATAACTGGAATGTATATAATATTGGTAAAAGTCCCAGTAGTATGTTATAAGTAGGAACATTTTATCTAATTTACATGTGAATGCAAGCGCCGTAAATACTTCAAAATTTAGCTAAATCATTCTGCGCCTTGTCAGTTATTATCTTTATTAACCTTATTTAATGTTCTTGCACATAAACTGTATCAAACAAATTCTAACTGAGAAAAAAAAATGTATTAACGTTATGACCGACAATGAAAGGGTTGCTTCATTATAGAACGTACTGAGTGTTTAAAAGTGTGTTATTTTGGGATTTGCAGCTTTAGTTTTAATGATACCTTGTGCCGGATAGCCAAGAAGATATTCTTTTCCTAAGTGGATTTAGATGCTCCCGGATGATTCTTCGGATTTTTTTTGGTCTTAAGCTGGGGCGTAATTTGCATTAGGACAGGGGGTGGGAGGGGGCAAACTTCCCCCAGACACCAGCTGTGTCGGTGACATCAACTCGAGTGGACAGAGAGGCATGTCCACTCCAGTGGACATGCCATTGGTTTGCCACAGGTTCCAGTGGTCATGCCACTAGAACCTAGGTGTTTATAAAACCCTTAGGTTTTAAAAATACCTTTTTTGGGGGGTTATTTTCACGAAAATGCTTTATTAGATATTGTGATTGGTAAAATAAAAAAAGACAATAAATTTCCCCCCCCTCCATGATTTAAAAAAATGCATTTTCAATGCCGTAATAACTGGAAAAGAAAATATTTGTAATATAATTCATTTTCAGTGAAGTGTCAAGGGCGCAGTAGGCTTTAGACTTTTACAGTTACGGAAGAGGGCAGCATCCATGATCACTTTCGTAGTGAATTTATCTAAAACAGCTATGGAAAGTACTAATAAAATTAAGCTGAATATTTGATATATAGTGATATTAATTGCTGAAAGTTCATCAGATCAAAATTTAATTTTACTGTAATTTTTATGTTTATTTTCAATGCTGTATTAAGTACAAAAAGAAAATACTTTGATATAATTCATTTTCTGCACCAAAGACGCAGTAGGTTCAAAACGTCTTCTTTGTAGGGAATGTGCTACGATCCCAAAGGGCCAATGCATTTATTGTAGAGAGAGGGGGGGATACATTGGGCTCCCAATCTCATCTTCAAATACCCTCCAAGTTAAAGAAACGACACTCGAGGTAACATCCAAGTGACATCCTACATAAGGTAACATCCTTATGTAGTGGAATGGTCATAAATTTACTTTTACATTGAGAGAAGGAGGCAATACCCAAACTCTGGTTTGTAGAGATATTTGTTCGTTTCGAGCTTGATTTGCATATTCAGTAGTAGAAGGCTATCTTATACTCGTGACGGGCACCCCTGCTGCCACCTACAACTTTTTTACATAATTTATGCATGTTTTATGTCTGTTCGTTGTCAGTGAGAATGAAAAAACAGGATTTTTCTCACTTTTATGGATGTTTTTTTGGACGGTTATGTGTGTTGGTCAATTTATTTGATGTTTTTCATGGATTTCAACATCAATTTATGCCTGTTTTATGCTGTTGTCAGTGAGAATAAAAAACAGGAACTTTCTCACTTTGTTGGATGTTTTCTGGATTATTGAGTCTAATATCACCTGTCAGAATTGTTTCCGGGGAAGTTAATTAATGTCTGAAAGATGACGTCAAGTTAATTAATGTCTTTGATGTATTTCCAAAGAGAATTGTTTCCGGGCGAATGTTTATTAATACCTGACAGATGATGTCATGATTGATTGATTTGTCACGAAAGGGGAATTAATTTGTTGTTTCTAAGGAGAATTATTGATTCACGAAAGGGGAATTAATTTGTTGTTTCCAAAGAGAATTGTTTCCGAGCGAATGACTATTAATGTCTTTGGAGTTCTACCAAGAGAATTGATTCCGGGCGAATGTTTTGATCTTAGCGATGAAGTGCAAAAACAAAAGGAACTCGCTGAAATTACGTTTAGGGATTATTTGGGCGAAACCGTTTTAGACATTTTATTGAATTATGTCGGCGAAACTGTTAGAGACATTTAAAAAGATGATTTTAGAAAAGGTTTTAGAAGAGAATTTGAGGGTGAAACTCTGTGGTCGTTATAATACACAAGTTCCATTTGAACAGTGTCGTGAGGTCTTCTACCCCAACTCCAAAAGGGCCCTTCATACCCCACCCCAACCCCGAAGGAAGTCCCCGGTCCTCAAAGGTCCCCCGGTTTCCTAGTAATTTCAAATGTGCGGTTATGTTATGTTATGTTATGTTATGTTATGTTATGTTACTTTATGCTATGTTATGTTATGTTATGCTATGTTATGCTATGTTATGCTATGTTATGCTATGTTATGTTATGTTATGTTATGCAATGTTATGTTATGTTATGTTATGTTATGTTATGCAATGTTATGTTATGTTATGTTCTTTTCAAAGGGCATCTCAGAGCAAGTTCTTTCTTAGTGACCGTCCTAAACCCATTTTACAAATTGAAATACCCATCCTTTTAGCTTAGAGTTTTAGTTTGGTTTAGTTTTAGTTAAAAGTTTAGAGTTTTTAGCTTAGAGTCTTAGCTTAGAGTTTTTGTTAGAGTTATAGTTTATTTTAGTTTTAATTAAGAGTTTAGAGTTTTTATATTAGATTCTTAGATTATAGTTTTATTTAGAGTTCTAATTTAGTTTAGTTTAGTTACAGTTAAGAATTTAGAGTTTTAGCTTAGAGTCATAGCTTAGAGTTTTACTTAAAGTTGTAGTTTGTTTTAGTTTTAGTTAAGAGTTTTGAGTTTTAGCTTAGAGTCTTAGCTCAGAGTTTTGTTAGAGTTCTATTTTATTTTATTTTTATTTAATAGGTTATATTTTTACCTTATATTCTTATATTAGAGTTTTAGTTAGAGTTGAAGTTTAGTTTAGTTACAGTTAAGGATTTAGAGTTTTTGCTTAGAGTCATACCTTAGAGTTTTACTTAAAGTTTTAGTTTGGCTAAGTTTTAGTTAAGAGTTTCGAGTTTTAGCTTAGAGTCTTAACTTAGACTTTTTTTTTATAGAGTTCTAGTTTAGTTTAATTTTAGTTAAGAGTTTGATGTTTTACCTTTGAGTTTCACTTAGAGTTCTAGTTTAGTTTAGTTTTAGTTTAGAGTTTGGTGTTTTACCTTAGAGTCTTAGCTTAGAGTTTTAGTTAGAAATCTAGTTTAGTTTAGTTTTAGTTAAGAGTTTAGAATTTTAGCTTAGAGTCTTAGCATAGAGTTTTTGTTAGAGTTCTAGTTTAGTTTAGTAATAGTTAAGAGTTTAGATTTTTAGCTTAGATTTTTTGTTAGAGTTCTAGTTTAGTTTAGTTTTAGTTAAGAGTTTAGAGTTTTTTTAGTTTAGAGTCTTAGCTTAGAGTTCTAGTCAGAGTTCTAGTTTAGTTTAGTTTTAGTTAAGAGTTTAGATTTTTAGCTTAGAGTCTTAGCTTATAGTTTTTGTTAGATTTCTATTTTAGTTTAGTTTTATTTAAGAGTTTAGAGTTTTTAGCTTAGAGTCTTAGCTTAGAGTTTTAGTTAGAGTTATAGTTTAGTTTTAGTTAAGAGTTTAGAGTTTTTAGATTAGATTCTTAGCTTAGAGTTTTAGTTAAAGTTCTAGTTAAGAGTTTAGAGTTTTACCATAGAGTCTTAGCTTAGAGTTCTAGTTAGAGTTGAAGTTTAGTTTAGTTACAGTTAAGAGTCTAGAGTTTTTAGCTTAGAGTCTTAGCTTAGAGTTGTAGTTTAGTTTACTTCTAGTTAAGAGTTTCGAGTTTTAGCTTAGAGTTTGTGTTAGAGTTCTAGTTTAGTTTAGTAATAGTTAAGAGTTTAGAGTTTTAGCTTAGAGTCTTAGCTTAGAGTTTTTGTTAGAGTTCTAGTTTAGTTATAGTTAAGAGTTTGGTGTTTTACCTTAGAGACTTAGCTTATAGTTTTAGTTTAGTTCAGTTTAAGTTGCGAGCTTAGAGATTTAGCTTAGAGTCCGATCTTAGAGTTCTTATTAGATTTCTAGTTTTGTTTGTTTTTAGTTAAGAGTTTAGAGTTTTTAGCTTAGAGTCTTAGTTTAGAGTTTTTTCTTGAAGTTCTAGTTTAGTTTAGAGTTTTAGCTTAGACTTAGAGTTTTTGTTAGAGTTCTAGTTTAGTTTAGTTTTAGTTAAGTGTTTAGTGTTTTTAGCTTAGAGTCTTAGTTTAGAGTTTTTGTTGAAGTTCTAGTTTAGTTTAGTTTAGAGTTTTAGCTTAGACTTAGAGTTTCAATTAGAGTTCTAGTTTGGTTTAGTTTTAGTTAAGAGTTTAGAGTTTTTAGCTTATATTCTTAGCTTAGTTTTGTTGATATTTATAGTTTAATTTAGTTTTAGTTTAGAGTTTAGAGTTTTACCATAGAGTCTTAGCTTAGAGTTTTAGTTAGAGTTAAAGTTTAGTTTAGTTACAGTTAAGAAGAATTTTAGCTTAGACTTAGAGTTTTACTTAAAGTTATAGTTTGGTTAAGTTTTAGTTAAGAGTTTAGATTTTTAGCTGAGTCTTAGCTTAGAGTTTTTGTTAGAGTTCTAGTTTAGTTTAGTTTTAGTTAAGAGTTTAGAGTTTTACCTTAGATTCTTAGCTTAGAGTTTATGTTAGAGTTCTAGTTTATTTTAGTTTTATTTAAGAGTTTAGAGTTTTTAGCTTAGAGTCTTAGCTTAGAGTTTTTGTTGAAGTTCTAGTTTAATTTAGTTTTAGTTAATAGTTTAGAGTTTTTAGCTTAGAGTCTTAGATTAGAGTTTTTGTTACAGTTCTAGTTTAGTTATAGTTAAGAGTTTAGAGTTTTACCTTAGAGTCATAGCTAGAGTTTTAGTTTAGTTTAGTTTTAGTTAAGAGTTTAGAGTTTTAGCTTAGAGTCTTAGCTTATAGTTTGTGTTAGAGTTCTAGTTTAGTTTAGTAATAGTTAAGAGTGTAGAGTTTTAGCTTAGAGTCTTAGCTTAGAGTTTTTGTTAGAGTTCTAGTTTAGTTTAGTTATAGTTAAGAGTTTGATGTTTTACCTTAAAGACTTAGCTTAGAGTTTTTGTTTAGTTTAGTTTTAGTTAAGAGTTTAGATTTTTAGCTTAGAGTCCTATCTTAGAGTTTTTATTAGAGTTCTAGTTTAGTTTAGTTTTAGTTAAGAGTTTAGAGTTTTTAGCTTAGAGTCTTAGTTTGGAGTTTTTTCTTGAAGTTCTATTTTAGTTTAGATTTTTAGCTTAGACTTAGAGTTTTTGTTAGATTTCTTGTTTAGTTTAGTTTTAGTTAAGAGTTTAGAGTTTTAGCTTAGAGACTTAGCTTAGAGTTTTTGTTAGAGTTAAAGTTTAGTTTAGTTAAATTTAAGAAGAGTCATAGCTTAGAGTTTTTCTTAAAGTTATAGTTTGGTTAAGTTTTAGTTAAGAGTTTTGAGTTTTAGCTGAGTCTTAGCTTAGAGTTTTTGTTAGAGTTCTAGTTTAGTTTAGTTTTGTTTAAGAGTTTAGAGTTTTTACCTTAGAGTCTTAGCTTAGAGTTTTTGTTAGAGTTCTAGTTTATTTTAGTTTTATTTAAGATTTTAGAGTTTTTAGCTTATAGTCTTAGCTTAGAGTTTTTGTTGAAGTTCTAGTTTAGTTTAGTTTTAGTTAAGAGTTTAGAGTTTTTAGCTTAGAGTCTTAGCTTAGAGTTTTTGTTAGAGTTCTAGTTTAGGTATAGTTAAGAGTTTAGAGTTTTACCTTAGAAACTTAGCTTAGAGTTTTAGTTTAGTTTATTTTTACTTAAGAGTTTAGAGTTGTAGCTTAGAGTCTCAGCTTAGAGTTTTTGTTAGAGTTCTAGTTTAGTTTAGTTTTAGTTAAGTGTTTAGTGTTTTTAGCTTAGAGTCTTAGTTTAGAGTTTTTATTAAAGTTCTAGTTTAGTTTAGTTTTAGTTTAGAGTTTTAGCTTAGACTTAGAGTTTCAATTAGAGTTCTAGCTTTGTTTAGTTTTAGTAAATAGTTTAGAGTTTTTAGCTTAGAGTCTTAGCTTAGTTTTATTTAGAGTTCTAGTTTAATTTAGTTTTAGTTAAAAGTTTAGAGTTTTAACATAGGGTCTTAGCTTAGAGTTTTAGTTAGAGTTAAAGTTTAGTTAAAGTTAAGAATTTAGAGTTTTAGCTTAGTGTCATAGCTTAGATTTTTACTTAAAGTTATAGTTTGGTTAAGTTTTAGTTAAGAGTTTCAAGTTTTAGCTGAGTCTTAGCTTAGAGTTTTTGTTAGAGTTCTAGTTCAGTCTAGTCTTAGTTAAGAGTTTAGAGTTTTACCCTAGAGTCTTAGATTAGAGTTTTTGTTAGAGTTCTAGTTTAGTTTAATTTTAGTTAAGAGTTTGATGTTTTACCTTTGAGTTTCAGTTACAGATCTAGTTTAGTTTATTTTTAGTTATGAGCTTGGTGTTTTAACATAGAATCTTAGCTTAGAGTTTTAGTTTAGTTTAGTTTTAGTTAAGAGTTTAGGATTTTAGCTTAGAGTTTTTGTTAGAGTTCTAGTTTATTTTAGTTTTAGTTAAGAGTTTAGAGTTTTTAGTTTAGAGTTTTTAGCTTAGATTCTTAGCTTAGAGTTTTTGTTGAAGTTCTAGTTTAGTTTAGTTAAGAGTTTAGAGTTCTACCTTAGAGTCTTAGCTTAGAGTTTTACTTAGAGTTGAAGTTTAGTTTTGTTATAGTTAAGGGTTTAGAGTTTTAGCTTTTAGTCTTAGCTTAGAGTTTTGGTTAGAGTTCTAGCTTAGTTTAGTTTTAGTTAAGAGTTTAGAATTTTACCTTAAAATCTTAGCTTAGAGTTTTAGTTAGAGTTCTAGTTTAGTTTAGTTTTAATTAAGAGTTTTAAGTTTTACCTTAAAGTCTTAGATTAGAGTTTTAGTTAGGGTTGATGTTTCGTTTAGTTTAGTTATAGTTATGAGTTTATAGTTTTAGCTTAGAGTCGTAGCTTAGAGTTTTAGTTAGAGTTCTTGTTTAGTTTAGTTTTAGTTAAGAGTTATAGCTTAGAGGTTTAGCCTAGAATCTTAGCTTAGAGATTTAGTTAGAGTTGAAGTTTAATTTAGTGACAGTTAAGAGTTTCGAGTTTTAGCTTAGAGTCATACCTTAGAGTTTTACTTAAAGTTTTAGTTTGGCTAAGTTTTAGTTAAGAGTTTCGAGTTTTAGCTTAGAGTCTTAACTTAGACTTTTTTTGTTAGAGTTCTAGTTTAGTTTATTTTTAGTTAAGAGTTTGATGTTTTACCTTTGAGTTTCAGTTAGAGTTCTAGTTTGGTTTAGTTTTAGTTTAGAGTTTGGTGTTTTACCCCAGAGTCTTAGCTTAGAGTTTTAGTTAGAAATCTAGTTTAGTTTAGTTTTTGTTAAGAGTTTATAATTTTAGCTTAGAGTCTTAGCATAGAGTTTTTGTTAGAGTTCTAGTTTAATTTAGTCTTAGTTAATAGTTTAGAGTTTTAGCTTAGAGTCTTAGCTTAGAGTTTTTGTTAAAGTTGAAGTTTAGTTTAGTAATATTTAAGAGTTTAGAGTTTTAGCTTAAATTATTAGATTAGAGTTTTTGATAGAGTTGAAGTGTAGTTTAGTTATATTTAAGAGTTTATAGTTTTAGCTTAGAGTCTTATCTTATATTTTTAGTTTAGTTTAGTTTTAGTTAAGAGTTTAGAGTTTTTTTTAGTTTAGAGTCTTAGCTTAGAGTTTTTGTTAGCGTTCTAGTTTAGTTTAGTAATAGTTAAGAGTTTAGAGTTTTAGCTTAGATTTTTAGTTAGAGTTCTAGTTTAGTTTAGTTTTAGTTAAGAGTTTAGAGTTTTTTTAGTTCAGAGTCTTAGCTTAGAGTTCTAGTTAGAGTTCTAGTTTAGTTTAGTTTTAGTTAAGAGTTTAGATTTTTAGCTTATAGTCTGATCTTAGATTTTTTTTAAGAGTTATAGTTTATTTTATTTCTTGTTAAGATTCTAGAGTTTTTATCTTAGATTATTAGCTTATAGTTTTATTTAAAATTCTAGTTAAGAGTTTAGATTCTTAGACTTTAGTATTAGCTTATAGTTCTAGTTAGAGTTGAAGTTTAGTTTAGTTACAGTTAAGAGTCTAGAGTTTTTAGCTTAGAGTCTTAGCTTAGAGTTGTAGTTTAGTTTACTTCTAGTTAAGAGTTTCGAGTTTTAGCTTAGAGTTTGTGTTAGAGTTCTTGTTTAGTTTAGTAATAGTTAAGAGTTTAGATTTTTAGCTTAGAGTCTTAGCTTAGAGTTTTTGTTAGAGTTCTAGTTTAGTTTAGTTATAGTAATGAGTTGGATGTTTTAACTTAGAGACTTAGATTATAGTTTTAGTTTAGTTTAGCTTTAGTTGAGAGCTTAGTGATTTAGCTTAGAGTCCGATCTTAGATTTCTTATTAGATTTATAGTTTTTTTTGGTTTTAGTTAAGAGTTTAGAGTTTTTAGCTTAGAGTCTTAGTTTAGAGTTTTTTTTTGAAGTTCTAGTTTAGTTTAGAGTTTTAGCTTAGACTTAGAGTTTTTTTTAGAGTTCTAGTTTATTTTAGTTTTAGTTAATAGTTTTGTGTTTTTAGCTTAGAGTCTTAGTTTAGAGTTTTTGTTGAAGTTCTGGTTTAGTTTAGTTTTAGTTTAGACTCTTATCTTAGACTTAGAGTTTTAATTAGAGTTCTAGCTTGTTTTAGTTTTAGTAAAGAGTTTTTAGTTTTTAGATTATAGTCTTAGCTTAGTTTTATTTAGAGTTCTAGTTTAATTTAGTTTTAGTTAAGAGTTTAGAGTTTTACCATAGAGTCTTAGCTTAGAGTTTTAGTTAGAGTTAAAGTTTAGTTTAGTTACAGTTAAGAAGAATTTTAGCTTAGACTTAGAGTTTTACTTAAAGTTATAGTTTGGTTAAGTTTTAGTTAAGAGTTTAGATTTTTAGCTGAGTCTTAGCTTAGAGTTTTTGTTATAGTTCAAGTTTAGTTTATTTTTAGTTAAGAGTTTAGAGTTTTACCTTAGAGTCTTAGCTTAGAGTTTATGTTAGAGTTCTAGTTCATTTTAGTTTTATTTAAGAGTTTAGAGTTTTTAGCTTAGAGTCTTAGCTTAGAGTTTTTGTTGAAGTTCTAGTTTAATTTAGTTTTAGTTAAGAGTTTAGAGTTTTTAGCTTAGAGTCTTAGCTTAGAGTTTTTGTTACAGTTCTAGTTTAGTTATAGTTCAGAGTTTGGAGTTTTACCTTAGAGACTTAGCTTAGAGTTTTAGTTTAGTTTAGTTTTAGTTAAGAGTTTAGAGTTTTAGCTTAGAGTCTTAGCTTAGAGTTTGTGTTAGAGTTCTAGTTTAGTTTAGTAATAGTTTAGAATCTAGAGTTTTAGCTTAGAGTTTTACCTTAGAGTTTTTTTTGGAGTTCTAGTTTAGTTTAGTTATAGTTAATAGTTTGGTGTTTTACCTTAGAGACTTAGCTTAGAGTTTTAGTTTAGTTTAGTTTAAGTTAAGAGTTTAGAGTTTTAGCTTAGAGTCATATCTTAGAGTTCTTGTTAGAGTTCTAGTTTAGTTTTAGTTAAGATTTTAGAGTTTTTAGCTTAGAGTTTTAGTTTAGAGTTTTTTGTTGAAGTTCTAGTTTAGTTTAGAGTTTTAGCTTAGACTTAGAGTTTTGATTAGAGTTCTAGTTTAGTTTAGTTTTAGTTAAGAGTTTAGAGTTTTACCATAGAGTCTTAGCTTAGAGTTTTAGTTAGAGTTAAAGTTTAGTTTAGTTACAGTTAAGAAGAGTCATAGCTTAGAGTTTTAATTAAAGTTATAGTTTGATTAAGTTTTAGTTAAGAGTTTAGATTTTTAGCTGAGTCTTAGCTTAGAGTTTTTGTTAGAGTTCAAGTTTAGTTTAGTTTTAGTTAAGAGTTTAGAGTTTTACCTTAGAGTCTTAGCTTAGAGTTTTTGTTAGAGTTCTAGTTTATTTTAGTTTTAGTTAAGAGTTTAGAGTTTTTAGCTTAGAGTCTTAGCTTAGAGTTTTTGTTGAAGTTCTAGTTTAGTTTAGTTTTAGTTAAGAGTTTAGAGTTTTTAGCTTAGAGTCTTAGCTTAGAGTTTTTGTTACAGTTCTAGTTTAGTTATAGTTCAGAGTTTAGAGTTTTACCTTAGAGACTTAGCTTAGAGATTTAGTTTAGTTTAGTTTTACTTAAGAGTTTAGAGTTTTAGCTCAGAGTCTCAACTTAGAGTTTTTGTTATAGTTCTAGTTTAGTTTAGTTTTAGTTAAGAGTTTAGTGTTTTTAGCTTAGAGTCTTAGCTTAGAGTTTTTGTTGAAGTTCTAGTTTAGTTTAGTTTTATTTTAGAGTTTTAGCTTAGACTTAGAGTTTCAATTAGAGTTCTAGTTTGGTTTAGTTTTAGTTAAGAGTTTAGAGTTTTTAGCTTAGAGTCTTAGCTTAGTTTTATTTAGAGTTCTAGTTTAATTTAGTTTTAGTTAAAAGTTTATAGTTTTAACATAGGGTCTTAGCTTAGAGTTTTAGTTAGAGTTAAAGTTTAGTTAAAGTTAAGAATTTAGAGTTTTAGCTTAGTGTCATAGCTTAGATTTTTACTTAAAGTTATAGTTTGGTTAAGTTTTAGTTAAGAGTTTCAAGTTTTAGCTGAGTCTTAGCTTAGAGTTTTTGTTAGAGTTCTAGTTTAGTTTAGTTTTAGTTAAGAGTTTAGGGTTTTACCCTAGAGTCTTAGGTTAGAGTTTTTGTTAGAGTTCTAGTTTAGTTTAGTTTTAGTTAAGAGTTTCATGCTTTACCTTTGAGTTTCAGTTAGAGTTATATTTTAGTTTACGTTTAGTTAAGAGTTTGGTGTTTTAACTTAGAGTCTTATCTTAGAGTTCTAGTTTACTTTAGTTTTAGTTAAGAGTTTTAGCATAGAGTCTTAGCTTAGAGTTTTTGTTAGAGTTCTAGTTTAGTTTAGTTTTAGTTAAGAGTTTAGAGTTTTTATCTTAGAGTCTTAGCTTAGAGTTTTTGCTGAAGTTCTAGTTTAGTTTTGTTATGAGTTTAGAGTTCTACATTAGAGTGTTAGCTCAGAGTTTTACTCAGAGTTGAAGTTTAGTTTAGTTATAGTTAAGGATTTAGATTTTTAGATTGGAGTCTTAGCCTAGAGTTTTAGTTAGAGTTCTAGTTTAGTTTAGTTTTAGTTAAGAGTTTAGAGTTTTACCTTAAAATCTTAGCTTAGAGTTTTAGTTAGAGTTCTAGTTTAGTTTAGTTTTAATTAAGAGTTTTAAGTTTTACCTTAAAGTCTTAGATTAGAGTTTTAGTTAGGGTTGATGTTTCGTTTAGTTTAGTTATAGTTATGAGTTTATAGTTTTAGCTTAGAGTCTTAGCTTGGAGTTTTAGTTAGAGTTATTGTTTAGTTTAGTTTTAGTTAATAGTTATAGCTTAGAGGTTTAGCCTAGAATATTAGCTTATAGATTTAGTTAGAGTTGAAGTTTATTATAAACTAGCATAACCACAAAATTCCACAATATTGCATAGAAATAACAAAACCATAGGTTAGGTTAGGTTACTGGTTAGGTTTCTCCACGTTTAAGTTAGAGGTTAGGTTTCTCCACGTTTAAGTTAGGTTAGATTAGGTTAGCTTATCATGAGCGCTCATGATAAGCTAACCTAATCTAACTGGTACAAAGTCGACATGGGGGGAAAGATAGCTTTTTGCACCGCGGGACCCGGGAAGCGCCGGTGGGTCCGGGAAGTACCGGGAAGCGCCGCGGGAAGCGCCGCGAGATTAGGTTAGGTTAAGTCAGGTTAGGTAAGTTAGGTTAGCTAAGTTAGGTTAGGTAAGGTTAGCTTGTAAACATCTCTCCATGTTTAAGTTAGGTTAGGTTAGCCTAGATTAAGTTATGTTAGGTTAAGTTAGGTTAGGTTAGCCTACGTACGCGCGTACGTAGGATAACCTAACCTAACTTAACCTAACATAACCTAACTTAATCTAGCCTAACCTAACCTAACCTAACCTAACTTACATATGGAGAAATATTTACTAGCTAACCTAACCTGGAGAGATGTTTACTAGATAACCTAACCTAACTTAGCTAACCTAACCTAACTTACCTAACCTGACTTAACCTAACCTAATCTCGCGGCGCTTCCCATGGCGCGTCCCGGTGCTTCCCGGGCCCACCGGCGCTTCCGGGGTCCCGCGGTGCAAAAAGCTATCTATCCCCCCATGTCAACTTTGTACCAGTTAGATTAGGTTAGCTTACCATGAGCGCTCATGATAAGCTAACTTAATCTAACCTAACTTAAACGTGGAGAAACCTAACCTCTAACTTAAACGTGGAGAAACCTAACCTCTAACCTAACCTAACATAACCTATGGTTTTGGTATTTCTATGCAATATTGTGGAATTTTGTGGTTATGCTAGTTTAGACTAAACTTCAACTCTAACTAAATCTCTAAGCTAAGATTCTAGGCTAAAGCTCTAAGCTAAAACTCTTAACTAAAACTAAACTAAACAGTAACTCTAACTAAAACTCTAAGCTGAGACTCTAAGCTAAAACTATAAACTCTTAACTATAACTAAACTAAACGAAACTTCAACCCTAACTAAAACTCTAATCTAAGACTTTAAGGTAAAACTCAAAACTCTTAATTAAAACTAAACTAAACTAGAACTCTAACTAAAACTCTAAGCTAAGATTTTAAGGTAAAACTCTAAACTCTTAACTAAAACTAAACTTAGCTAGAACTCTAACTAAAACTCTAAGCTAAGACTCCAAGCTAAAACTCTAAACCCTTAACTATAACAAAACTAAACTTCAACTCTAAGTAAAACTCTAAGCTAAGACTCTAAGGTAGAACTCTAAACTCTTAACTAAACTAAACTAGAACTTCAACAAAAACTCTAAGCTAAGACTCTAAGCTAAAAACTCTAAACTCTTAACTGTGACTAAACTAAACTTCAACTTCAACAAAAACTCTAAGCTAAGACTCTATGATAAAACTCTTAATTCTTAACTGTGACTAAACTAAACTTCAACTTCAACAAAAACTCTAAGCTATGACTCTATGATAAAACTCTAAACTCTTAACTAAACTAAACTAGAACTCTAAAAAAACTCCAAACTACGACTCTAAGCTAAAAACTCTAAATTCTTAACTATAACTGAACTAAACTTCAGCTCTAACTATAACTCTAAGCTAAGACTCTAAGCTAAAACTCTAAACTCTTAACTATTACTAAACTAAACTTCAACTTCAACAAAAACTCTAAGCTATGACTCTAAGCTAAAATCATAAACTATTAAATAAAACTAAACTAGACTAAAACTATTAGCTAAGATTACATGTTGTAACACTAAGCTAATACCTATCCCTAAAATAAATTAGATATCAGGCTTAAATTCAAAGTTAAAGCGACAAATTCTAAACTAAAATTAAGATAAACTATAACTCTAACGAAAACTTTAAGCTATTGCTCAAAGGTAAAACTCTAAACTAAAACTAAACTAAACTAGAAGTCTAACAAAAACTCTAAGCTAAGACTCAGCTAAAACTCGAAACTCTTAACTAAAACTTAACCAAACTATAACTTTAAGTAAAAATCTAAGCTATGACACTAAGCTAAAACTCTAAATTCTTAACTTTAACTAAACTAAACTTTAACTCTAACTAAAACTCTAAGCTAAGACTCTATGGTAAAACTCCAAACTCTTAACTAAAACTAAATTAAACCAGAACTCTAAATAAAACTAAGCTAAGACTCTAAGCTAAAAACTCTAAACTCTTAACTAAAACTAAACCAAACTAGAACTCTAATTGAAACTCTAAGTCTAAGCTAAAACTCTAAAATAAAACTAAACTAAACTAGAACTTCAACAAAAACTCTAAACTAAGACTCTAAGCTAAAAACACTAAACACTTAACTAAAACTAAACTAAACTAGAACTATAACAAAAACTCTAAGTTGAGACTCTAAGCTAAAACTCTAAACTCTTAAGTAAAACTAAACTAAACTAAAACTCTAAGCTAAGTCTCTAAGGTAAAACTCCAAACTCTTAACTATAACTAAACTAGAACTCTAAGAAAAACTCTAAGCTAAGACTCTAAGCTAAAAACTCTAAACTCTTAACTAAAACTAAAATAAACTAGAACTCTAACATAAACTCTAAGCTAAGAATCTAAGGTAAAACTCTAAACTCTTAACTAAAACTAAACTAAACTTGAACTATAACAAAAACTCTAAGCTAGGACTCAGCTAAAAATCTAAACTCTTAACTAAAACTTAATCAAACTATAACTTTAAGAAAAACTCTAAGCTATGACTCTTCTTAACTGTAACTAAACTAAACTTTAACTCTAACTAAAACTCTAAGCTAAGACTCTATGGTAAAACTCTAAACTCTTAACTATATCTAAACTAAACTAGAAATCTAAAAAAAACTCTAAGCTAAAACTCTAAACTAAACTATAACTTCAACAAAAGAATACAAACTAATAATATAATATAAAAACTATAAACAATTAACTAAAAACAAAAAAAACTAGAAATATAACAAGTACTCTATATCGGACTATAATCTAAATCTCGAAGCTCTCAACTTAAGCTAAACTAAACTAAAACTATAAGCTAAGTCTCAAAGGTAAAACATCCAACTCTTAACTATAACTAAATTAAACTAGAACTCTAAAAAAAACTATAAGATAAAACTCTAATCTAAAACTCTAAACTCTTAACTATTACTAAACTAAACTAGAACTCTAACACAAACTATAAGCTAAGACTCTAAGCTAAAACTCTAAACTCTTAACTAAAACTAAACTAAACTAAAACTCTAAGCTAAGTCTCTAAGGTAAAACTCTAAACTCTTAACTATAACTAAACTAGAACTGTAACAAAAACTCTAAGCTAAGACTATAAGCTAAAAACTCTAAACTATTATCTAAAACTAAATTAAACTATAACATCAACAAAAACTCTAAGCTAAGACTATAATATAAAAACTCTAAACTATTAAATAAAACTAAAATAAACTAGATCTATAACATAAACTCTAATCTAACACTCTAAGCTAAAACTCTTAACTCTTAACTAAAAATAAACTAAACTTGAACTATAACAAAAACTCTAAGCTACGACTCAGCTAAAAATCTAAACTCTTAACTAAAACTTAACCAAACTATAACTTTAAGTAAAACTCTAAGTCTAAGCTAAAACTCTTCTTATCTGTAACTAAACTAAACTTTAACTCTAACTAAAACTCTAAGCTAAGACTCTATGGTAAAACTCTAAACTCTTAACTAAAACTAAATTAAACTAGAACTCTAAATAAAACTAAGCTAAGACTCTAAGCTAAAAAAACTAAACTCTTAACTAAAACTAAACTAATCTAGAACTCTAATAAAAACTCTAAGATAGGACTCTAAGCTAAAACTCTAAACTCTTAACTAAAACTAAACTAAACTAAAACTATAAGCTAAGTGTCAAAGGTAAAACATAAAACTCTTAACTATAACTAAACTAAACTAGAACTCTAAAAAAAACTCTAAGCTAAGACTCTTAGATAAAACTCTACACTCTTAACTATTACTAAACTAAAATAGAACTCTAACAAATACTATAAGCTAAGACTCTAATATAAAACTCTAAACTATTAACTAAAACTAAACTAAACTAGAACTATAACAAAAACTCTAAGCTAAGACTCTAATCTAAAACTCTAAACTATTAAATAAAACTAAACTAAAATAGAACTATAATTAAAACTATAAGTATAATATAAAATTATAAAATAAACTAGAACTTCAACAAAAAACTATAAACTAAGAATCTAAGATAAAAACTCTAAACTCTTAACTAAAACTAAACAAAACTAGAACTCTAATAAGAACTATAAGATCGGACTCTAAACTAAACTCAAAACACATAAATTACGCTAAACTAAACAAAAACTCTAAGCTAAAAACATAATCTATAAATCCAAACTTAGAACTGAATCTAAACTAAACTAGAACTCCAAAAAAAACTATAAGCTAAAACTATAAGCTAAAAATCTAAGCTCTTAACTATTAATAAACTAAACTATAACTCTAACATAAACTCTATGCTAAGACTCTAAGCTAAAACTCGAAACTCTTAACTAGAACTAAACTAAACCACAACTCTAAGCTAAGACTCTAAGCTAAAAACTCGAGACTCTTAACTGTAACTAAACGAAACTTCCACTCTAACTAGAACTCTAAGCTAAGACTCTATGGTAAAACTCTAAACTCTTAACTAAAACTAAACTAGAACTCTAACTAAAACTCTAACTAAAACTCTAAGCTAATACTCTAAGATAAAAACTCTAAACTCTTAACTAAAATAATATATATATCAAAAAAAAACTATAAGCTAAGAATATGCTAAAAAAAACTCTAAACTCTTAACTAAAACTAAACTAAACTAAAACTCTAAGCTAAGACTCTAAGCTAAACCTCTAAACTCTTAACTATTAATAAACTAAACATCAACTTTAACAAAAACTCTAAGCTAAGACTCTAAGCTAAAACTCTAAACTCTTAACTATTACTAAACTAAACTTCAACTTCAACAAAAACTCTAAGCTAAGACTCTACGCTACAACTCTAAACTCTTAACTATTACTAAACTAAACTTCAACTCTAACTAGAACTCTAAGCTAAAACTCTAAGCTAAAAACTCTAAACTCTTAACTAAAACTAAACTAAACTAGAACTCTAACAAAAACTCTAAGCTAAGACTCTAAGCTAAAAATCTAAACTCTTAACTAAAACTAAACTAAACTAGAACTCTGACTAGAACTATAAGCTAAGACTCTAAACTAAAAAAACTCTAAACTCTTAACTAAAACTAAACTAAACTAGAACTCTAACTAAAAATCTAAGCTAAAACTCTAAACTCTTAACTATTACTAAACTAAACTAGAACGCTAACAAAAACTCTAAGCTAAGACTCTAAACTAAAAAAAACTCTAAACTCTTAAATAAAACTAAACTAAACTAAAACTCTAAGCTAAGACTCTAAGCTAAAACTCTAAACTCTTAACTATTACTAAACTAAACTTCAACTTTAACAAAAACTCTAAGCTAAGACTCTAAGCTAAAACTCTTAACTATTACTAAACTAAACTTCAACTTTAACAAAAACTCTAAGCTAAGACTCTAAGCTAAAAATCTAAACTATTAACTAAAACTAAACTAAACTAGAACTTCAACAAAAACTCTAAGCTAAGACTCTAAGCTAAAAACTCTAAACTCTTAACTAAAACTAAAATAAACTAGAACTCTAACAAAAACTCTGTGCTAAGACTCTAAGCTAAAATTCTAAACTCTTAACTAAAACTAAACTAAACTAGAACTCTAACTGCAACTCAAAGGTAAAACATCAAACTCTTAACTAAAATTAAACTAAACTAGAACTCTAACAAAAAAAGTCTAAGTTATGACTCTAAGCTAAAACTCGAAATTCTTAACTGTAACTAAACTAAACTTCAACTCTAACTAAAACTCTAAGCTAAGATTCTAAGCTAAAAACTCTAAACTCTTAACTAAAAATAAACTAAACTAGAACTCTAACAAAAACTCTAAGCTAAGACTCTAAGCTAAAACTCGAAACTCTTAACTAAAACTTAACCAAACCATAACTTTAAGTAAAATTATAATCTATGACTCTAAGCTAAAACTATTAATTCTTAACTGTAAATAAAATAAACTAAACTAGACCTCTAAAAAAAACTCTAAGCTAAGACTCTAAGATAAAAACTCTAAACTCTTAACTAAACCGAAAATAAACTAAAGCTCTAACAAAGACCCTAATCTAAAACTCTAAGCTAAAAACTCTAAACTTTTAACTAAAACTAAACCAAACTAAAACTCTAAGCTAAAAGGATGGGTATTTCAATTTGTAAAATGGGTTTAGGACGGTCACTAAGAAGGGAACTTGCTCTGAGATGCCCTTTGAAAAGAACATAACATAACATAACATAACATAACATTGCATAACATAACATAACATAACATAACATAACATAATATAACATTGCATAACATAACATAACATAACATAACATAACATAACATAACATAACATAGCATAACATAGCATAACATAACATAACATAACATAGCATAACATAAAATAAACAAAACAAAACTAAAAAAAACTAAAAAAAAATAAAATAATATAACATAGCATAACATAACATAACATAACATAACCACACATTTTAATTTACTCGCAAACCGGGGGACCTTTGAGGACCGGGGACTTCCTTCGGGGTTGGGGTGGGGTATGTGGGGCCCTTTTGGGGTTGGGGTAGAGGACCTCACAACACTGTTCAAATGGAACTTGTGTATTATAACGACCACAGAGTTTCACCCTCAAATTCTCTTCTAAAACCTTTTCTAAAATCATCTTTTAAAATGTCTCTAACAGTTTTGCCGAAATAATTTCATAAAATGTCTAAAACGGTTTCGCCCAAATAATCCCTAAACGTAATTTCAGCGAGTTCCTTTTGTTTTTGCACTTCATCGCTAAGATTAAAACATTCACCCGGAAACAATTCTCTTGGTAGAATTCCAAAGACATTAATAGTCATTCACTCGGAAACAATTCTCTTTGGAAACAACAAATTAATTCCCCTTTCGTGAATCAATAATTCTCCTTAGAAACAACAATTAATTCCCCTTTCGTGACAAATCAATCAATCATGACATCATCTGTCAGATATTAAAAAACATTCGCCCGGAAACAATTCTCTTTGGAAATACATCAAAGACATTAATTAACTTGACGTCATCTGTCAGACATTAATTAACTTCCCCGGAAACAATTCTGACAGGTGATATTAGACTCAATAATCCAGAAAACATCCATCAAAGTGAGAAAGTTCCTGTTTTTTCATTCTCACTGACAACAGCATAAAACAGACATAAATTGATGTTGAAATCCATGAAAAACATCAAATAAATTGACCAACACACATAACCGTCCAAAAAAACATCCATAAAAGTGAGAAAAATCCTGTTTTTTCATTCTCACTGACAACGAACCATAAAAACATGCATAAATTATGTAAAAAAGTTGTAGGTGGCAGCAGGGGTGCCCGTCACGAGTATAAGATAGCCTTCTACTTTCAGTTTAAGTTTTACTCGTTTTAGATTTATTAATTCATTTATATTGGTGCCAATTTTATTTTTTGTTTGCTAAGATTGTTTATTTATATTTAGTTCGTTTTGGGTTTCATTTATGCTTCAATAGCAATATATTTTGTTCGTTTTAAGCTTAATTTACATGTTCAAATTAAGCTTTACTCCTTTTGAGACTTATTTATTCATTTATATTAGTACCTGTTGTATGTTTTTTTCTATGATTGTTTACTTAACTTCTGTTTGTCTTGGGTTTATTTATTCTTTAGCAGCAATTTTTGGACACTTTGATTTTGAGCTATTGTAGGTTTCTATTTCTTCTGATCCTAACTTGTCTCTGTAAAACTACTTTTTCGGAAAGTTTCTATATAATTAATTTCTCCTTGGTTTTGATTGCCAAAATTTCAGGTTTTTCAAAATTCCCTATTTCAAAATAACTTTTTATTCCAAAATAAAACTATGTGTGTCTAGAAACAGTCTTGGCAAGAACTAATAAAATGAAACTAAAGATTTGATATATGATGATATTAATTGCTGAAAGCTCATCGGCTCAAGATTTTATTTCATTGCAATTTTGCTTTATTTTCAATGTTGTAGCAATAACAGAAGAAAATATTCTTAATATAATTCGTCTTAGTGAAACGCCAAATACGCAGCAGACTTTATGCTTTTACAGTAAGGGAAACGGGCAGTAGCCAAACTCTCGTTTGTAGTGAAAACTATAGGCGTCTGGAAACAGTCTTGGCAAGAACCAATAAATTTAAGCTATATAATGATATCCAATATTTGATATATAATGATATTACTTGCTGAAAGCTCATCGGCTCAAGATTTCATTTCACTGCAGTTTCGTTTTATGTTCAATGTTGTAACAACTACAGAAGAAAATATTCTTAATACAATTTGTCTTAGTGAAGCGCCAAATGCGCAGTAAACTTTATGCCTTTGCCGTTAGGGTAATGGGCAGTAGCCAAACTCTTGTTTGTAGTGAAAACTAGGTATTTTGAAAAGTCCTGGAAAAATCTAATAAAATTAAACTAAATTCCCATGATTTTTGGAATAAAATATCGTTAATAAGCTTTTCTTTGTGGGAGGAGGGGTAAGGCCATAGGGGGAGGGCCAGGGTTCAGCTCAGTTTTTTTTTGGAATAAAATTTCGTAAATTAGTTGTTTTTTCTCTTTTTTTTCTGGAGGGAGGGTGAGGTGCCATCTCCCATGATATTTATGATAAAATCTCGTTAATTTTTTTTGTGGGGGGGGGATCTCGGGCCAAGTGTTAGCTTCCATGATTTTTGGAGTAAGGTATCGTAGATAAGTTGTTTTTTTTGGGATGCGGGGGAACTGGTCACGGAAAGAGGGCCCATCGTCAGATCCCATGATTATTCCAATAAAATATCGTTAAGAAGTTTTTTTTTGGGGGGGGGGGGGGAATCGGGCCAAGGAGGGCCACGGTTGAGTTGCTATAGTTTTTTTAATTAAATATCGTCAATAAGCTGTTTTTTGGGGGGAGGGTTCGGCCCATGGAGGGTGGGCTAGGATCAGTTCCGATGATTTTTGAAATAAAATATCGTTGGTAAGTTGCTCTTTGGAGGGGGAGAGCATCGGGCAATGGAAAGAGGACTTGGGGGTCAGCTCCTATGATTTTTAGAATAATGGATCGTTAATAAGTTATTTTTGCGAGGGGATGGGGGGGGGGGGGGTCGGACCAAAGGGTCAGCTCCCTTTTTTGGAATAAAATATCATTAATAAGTTTTTCTTATTTTTTTTCAGCGGGGGTCGGGCCATGGAAGGAAGACCAGGAATCAAATCCCATGATTTATCATTGATAAGTTTTTTAGGGGGAAAGGAGGAGAATCAGGCTATGGAGTCAGCTTCCATAAGTTTCGGAATAAAATAGCATTAATAATTTTTTAATGAAGTTGAGGGTCGGGTTTATCTGATCTTTGTACTATTTAAAAAGCCTACAAATAAAAACCCTGTATGGCACCAGGGCGTAACTTACACCACTTACCCCCGGCTCTTGGGGGTTGTGTCAGCCTAAGAGTTTTTGGTATCTGATTTTTGAACTTATTTTTAAAAAATGACTATCTCAAAAATATCGGATAGGTTTGGGAAAAACAAGCCAGGGGGGGGGGCTAGTTTCCTTTCAGTCCCTTTTGACTCTATAAAAGAGAATTAGAACTTTTTATTGTCCAATCGAATGAGTCACCTCCGAAGTTTATAAGACCACCCCTTCTTTAAAAACCTTACTTGCGCCCGGTGCATAAGTAGTGTGGGCGTAGAGGCTTCAAAGACATGCCCTTCCCAGTTTCAAAGAAATGCCCTCCCTTTTCCCATAGAATTTTAAAGACATACCCTCTGACGTCACGCGGCACACCTGTACAATGCGATCAGCTGTTTCTAGGCGACACTCCCATTTTTGGAAAGAGTTCAAGCGCATGTTTCGTCATGTGACAAGCCCCCTTTGTTTTTCTGTGACAGTCCTCTGACGTCATGGTACACAACCCCGTTTCAAGCGCATGATACACCATACGACACACCCTCGCCTTTAAAGGTTCAGATAAGTGGAGCTACCAATCCCTCAAGCTATCAAACCTACGCAATGTAGTTACCGGTTCTATTAAAGAAAAAAACAGTTGCCAAGACTACGTGACACACACCTCTGGACTCCAATGACGTCATATGACTTATTCCGTTTTAAATGGACAGATATGTACTTTGTGTCAAGAGCCCAAGGGGTATCCCCCGCTTGTAACGTAATGACAGCTCACACCTTACGTAATTATTCTGCAATACTGTCATGTAATACTTTTTTCTCCCGAAACCCCCAAAGCATTTTTTTCATTAACTTAATGACGGTAAGCACTTTATGTAAGGTCAGCGCATCTTATGCATGGACGGGGCAACCATCACTGCTAGATAATACCATTTAGATATTTTTCTCCAAGAAGCCCCAAGATATTTTCTTTTTTTGACGTTTCAATTTTCGCTCGAAACACATGTCATATTTTTTCTTTTTCTAGAGTTCTTGACCCCGTCAGGACACGAAAGGTCATTCCCTTCCATGGTACAGCGCCCAAAGCAAGTCGTCCATGAAAACATTCACAGTATTTTGTATTAGGAACCATATTCTAAAAATAATCTATTGCATGACAGCTAAGATACACTGCACTCCCAATTTGATACACTGCAGGAGAATTTGCTCTCAAGATATTAATAACGATAAAACGAAAACGTTCGTTTCTTTACATGGGATATTAAATTTCACGCTATCGTGATAATCCGCCCCCCCCCCCTCTAGCATGCAATACCGGAGGAATAAGGCTGTTATTATATACAAATTTAAGACTTATTAGTAGCTATTAAGGAAAACATCCATTTCTCTTAGATTTTCACCTCTTCCATGGGAAAATTTCCTTAATGTCTCCACCCTAAATTTTAAGCTGTAGTTCACCCCACAATGATATTACATGATCTTCCCCCCCCCCCCAAGTCTGACAAGACATCATCTCCACCAAGACATTTTTCAGGCATTTCATGATAAAAATTATGTCTTTAAATCCTGTGATTCTAGTTTTTTGCAACCCAAGCGAATCATGATGCCCCAAAAAATACTCCACACCACCATAGCATTTCATCCATGTGATACCGCCCCCCCTTCACCCCCCCCCTCCGAACTAGCTGATATTAGTGGTATATTTAAACCATATTAAGAGGGATTATTGAAAGAAATTTAACGAAACGCACCGTTTCATTGAGTATTGTTTGATTTAAAACCCTCTAGCAAAAAATTCATTTAACACCTCCCACCTTTTCTTTAAGCTCAAGAGTACACTAGTCAATGACAATGCATACTACCTTCATAAATCATGCATGATATTAGACACCCAAATGACATCGCTAGATCTCCCCCAAAACATCTTTCAGGTATTTCCTAATAAAAATTATGCCTTTAAATCCCTTGATCCAAGTTTTGCAACTCAAGCCTACTATGATGCCCCACAAAAACACTCCAAACTGCCATGGCATCACCCTTACCCATCACCATATGACACCAGACCCCATCCCACGCCCCCCCCCCCCCGGGTGAGCTGATATTTGTAGTATATTTAGAACCATATTAAGAGGTATTACTGAAAGACCTTTAACAAAAATATCGATTTCTTTGAGTAAAACTTATGGATATTTAAAAAAATCCTAACAATAGATTCCACCCTACACCTAGCATTCATTTTCAGAGGGCGCCATGATAATAGATGCAATTTTTAAGAATTATTGTGGCTTACAAAAGGATAAAATATAAACAATATCATGTTCATCACAATATCAAGGAAAGATGAGGAGAGAGGATTCCGGGGGAGGGGGACTGTCAATGGGGGAGGTTGATCTGTGTCTGCTCATTCCGAGGACGGAATCCAGACTTTGCTTAGGCGATAAAGGAGATTAAAAAAGGTCTTGCTCGAGATAATTTAAAAGTAGTAATAATAGGGAAATTATCATGGAGTTTCTAGGGCAACCCTTTAACATCACATTATCCCTGTTTCCAGCGCCCAGCTGGCAAGATTTCCTCCCTTGCAAAGGTTCCCGGCTGGCAAGATTTCCATTATTGGCAATATTCCCACCCTGGCAAGATTCCCACCTCTGGCAGACCAACCGGGAATCCAGGCGTTCTATTATTTTTTCATTATTGGCACGATTTCTAGCCATTTTTTGGTACATACTTTTTCTGGAAAATCCCCAGGGTTTCCGTGACCAGGTCTAATATGAATAACGCTAGTGTATCTCGCAAGCTAGACTAAAAGGACCCCATGGGGCTCCAGAACGGTACACACACACGGATGCTGTTTAATAACGGCGATATATATCTTAGGCAAAGATACCTAATCGGAGAGGTTGGAAAAATCATCTTGCGAGAAGGGTAGATGCCCAAACCGTTAAAAATTACACTTGTGGTTCAGAGCGGAATGGTGCTGTCACGCTTTTTCACACTAGCACCAACCCTAAACATGACATCAGCCCTTCCCCCTAGGACATTTTTCAATCTTCTCACTCCGAAAATAAGCTTCTGGAATGACATTAAACACTATATTTTTAAAAACAGAGAAGTCGCCCCCCTTTTATGCTAGTGTTTGATACTCTAAGCGTTTCACCTCACAGTACCAGACTATTTCTGCCCCTGTGACACACCACTGACGTCGCCCAATCTCCCTCAAAACACTTTTCAGACATTTCTTATTAAAAGTTTTACTTCAACTCATTCATTCCATTTTCGCAAGCAATTCCCGTCCAACTACCACACGATAACTACTCTCTAGCATCCCTCTGTCATCGCCACATCTCCCCCCCCCCCAAAAAAAAATCAGACATTCATTGTTAAAATTTTACTTCGTCATTCATTCGAGTTCACAAGCAATTCACGCAGCAGTACCACAATATAACGGCTTTATGACATCCCTCTGTCATTGCCCCATCTCCCCCAAAGCATTTCTCGGGCTTTCCTTGTCTTGGTAATGATTTTAAAGGTTGACAGCGATTTCTACACTTTTTCTTTGATTTCTACGCTGGTCTTGATTTCTAGGGTTACCGTGAGTTCTATAGTTTGCTCTTTTTTTATGAAATTGCAAGGATTTCATTTTTTTGCTAATGTTTGCTTAGAAGTTGACCATGATTTTTACACTTTGATCACAATTTCGATGTTATGCTCTTGATTTCTGTGACTTGGACAGGAGTTCTAGGGTAAACTCTGTCATTTAGATAAGTACCTTACGATTTTTCTTGGAATACACTGCCTTTCTGGGCTTTAATATTTCGTAGCGATATGTCATAACCGTTTGTCAATTGTTGCTATGTAAGGACGTTAGGGAATATGCTTTTTTTCCTGGAACACCATGCATTCTTGGGTTTAATGTTTCTTGAAAATAAGCAATATTCAGATTCTGCTATCACTATGACACCAATCATCATCAGTGTAAGCGTCTTCTAACATTTGAAACATACAAATACCCACACACACTTTCTTAGAAGTAACAATTTTTTTTATTGTGATAACAACTTTTCTATCAGAAGTTACAAGTTTTCCTTAACACTAACAAATCTTCTCTTAGAAACAACTTTTTTCCCTTAATACTAACAAACTTTTACTTATTACACTCAAATTTCTCTTCGAAGTAACATTTTTCGACACTGATAACACGTTTTCTGCTTGAACTAGGAAGTTTTCCGTCAAAGATACCAAATTTTTTTTAGAAGTAACAACTTTTTGTCAGTGATAACACGTTATCTGTTAGAAGCAGCAAGTTTTCTGTCAAATATTCCCTGTATTCTTAGAAGTAACAATACTTCCTTATGATAACGAGTTTTCTGCCAGATGTAGCAAGTTTTTTCTTAACACTAACAAATCTTCTCTTTGAAGAAACAACTTTTTCCCTTAATACTAACAAACATTTACTTAACATACCCAAATTTCTCTTAGAAGTAACATATTTTTGTCAGTGATAAGACGTATTCTGCTTGAACTAGCAAGTTTTCTCTCAAAGATACCAACTTTTTCTTAGAAGTAGCAATTTTTTGTTATGATGACAAGTTATTTGTTAGAAGTAACACGTTTTCAGTCAAACATACCAAATTTTTCTTAGAAGTAACAATTTTTCGTTGTGATAACAAGTTTCCTGCCAGAAGTAGCAAGTTATCCTTAACAGTTACAAATCTTCTCTTCGAAGTAACAACTTTTTTCCTTAATACTACCAAACTGTTACTTAAAACATTCAATTTGTCATCATTGATAACAAGTTTTCTGCTTGAACTAGCGATTTCTCAGTCAAACATACCAAATTTTTCTTAGAAGTAACAATTTTTCATTATGATAACTAGTTTTCTACCAGAAGTAGCAAGTATTCCTTAAAACTAACAAATCTTCTCATGGAAGCAACAACTTTTTCTCTTAATACCAACAAGCATTTAGTTAACACACTCAATTTTTCTTAGAAGTAACAGTTTTTTCCTAACAATAACTTTTTTTTCTAATACCACCATATTTTCCGTCAAAGATAACACACTTCATATAGAAGTAACAAATTTACGGTATGATGACAACTTATCTCTTAGAAGTAGCATGTTTTCTGTCAAACATACCCAATTTTGTTAGAAGTAAAAATTTTTTCGTTATGATAACAAGTTTTCTGCCAGATGTAGCAAGTTATTCTTAACAGTAACTAATCTTCTATCTGAAGTAACAACTTGCTGCTTCTAACAGACAACTTGTTATTATAACAAAAAAATTGTCACTTCTAAGAAAAATTTGGTATGTTTGAGAGAAAAACTTGTTACTTCTAAGAGATAACTTGTTATTATTGACAAAAATTATTACTTTTATGAGAAATTTGGTATCTTTGACGGAAAACTTGGTGCTATTAGAAGAAATTTTTCACTCCTAAGAAAAAAACCTGTTAATTCTAAAAAAATTTGGTATCTTTGATAGAAAACTTACTAGTTCAAGCAGAAGACGTGTTATCACTGACTAAAAAATGTTACTTCCAAGAGAAATTTGGGTGTGTTAAGTAAAAGTTTGTTAGCATTAAAAAAAAGTTTTAAATTCGATGAGAAGATTTGTTACTGTTAAGGATAACTTGCTACTTCTGGTAGGAAACTTGCTAGCATAATGTAAAATTGTTACTTCTAAGAAAAATTTGGTATGTTTGACGGAGAACTTATTACTTCTAACAGATAACTTATCATAATAACGAAAAATTGCTACTTCTAAGAAAATTTGGTATCTTTGAGAGAAAACTTGCTAGTTCAAGCAGAAAACGTGTTATCACTGACGAATACTTGTTATTTCTAAGAGAAATTTGGTTGTGTTAAGTAAAAGTTTGTTAGTATTAAGGAAAAAAGCTGTTGCTTCGAAGAGAAGATTTGTTAGTGTTAAGAAAAAACTTGTCACTTCTGGCAGAAAACTTGTTATCATAAGGAAAAATTGTTACTTCTAAGAAAAATTGGGTATGTTTGACACAAAAATTCCTAGTTCAAGCAGAAAACATGTCTTCACTGACGAAAAATGTTACTTCTAAGAGAAATTTGAATGTATTAAGCAAAAGTTTTTTATTATTAAGGGAAAAAAGTTGTTGCTTCTAAAAGATTTGTTAGTGTTAAGGAAAACTTGTTACTTCTGGTACAAAAGTTGTAGTCACAATAAAAAAAAATTGTTACTTCTAAGAAAGTGTGCGTGGGTGTTTGTATGTTTCAAATGTTAGAAGACGTTTACACTGATGCTGATTTGTGTCATGGTGATAGCAGGATTTGATTGTTGCTTATTGTCAAGAAAAATTAAACCGAAGAATAGTTGGTGTTCCAGGAAAAAATCATATTTCCTAACGTTCTTACGTAGCAACAATTGACAAACGGCTGTGACTTATCGCAACGAAATATCAAAGCCCAGAAAGGCAGTGTATTCCAAGAAAAATCGTAAGATATTTATCTACATGACAGACTTAACCCTAGGACTTCTGTCCAAGTCGCAGAAATCAAGAGCATACCATCAAAATTGTGATCAAGAGTAAAAGTCATGGTCAACTTCAAAGCAAAGATTAGTAAAACAAACTATAGAAATCATGGTAACCCTACAAATCAAGACCAGTGTAGAAAGGGCAATGTGTAGAAATCGCAGTCAACCTGTAAAATCATTACCAAGACAAGGAAATCCCAAGAAGTGTTTTGTGGGAGATAGGGCGATGACAGAGGGATGTCATACAGCAGTTATATTGTGGTATTTTGGCGTGAATTGCTTGCGAAAATCCGAATGAATGACTTGAATTAAAACTTTTAACAAGAAATGTCTGAGAAATGTTTTTTTCGGGGGGGGGGAGAGATGTAGCGATGACAGAGGGGTGCTAGAGAGTAGTTATAGTTTGGTACTGTGACGTGAATTGCTTGCGAAAACCCGAATGAATGAGTTGAAGTAAAACTTTTAACAGGAAATGTCTGAAAAGCGTTTTCAAAGTGATGGGAATATTACAGAGGCCTGCTAGAGAGTAGTTATAGTGTAGTACTGTGGCATGAATTGCTTGAGAAAACCCGAATGAAAGAGTTGAAACAACAATTTTAATAAGAAATGTCTGAAAAATGTTTTGGGGAAAATAGGGCGATATCAGTGGTGTGTCACAGGGGCAGTAATAGTCTGTCATTGTAAGGTGAAATGCTTAGAGTATCAAACACTAGCAAAGAAAGGGGGGAGGGTCACTTCTCTGTTTTCAAAAATATAGTGTTCAATGTGATACCAGAAGCTTTTATCGGAGTGAGAAGACTAAAAATGTCCTGGGGGGGGGGGGGCTGGTGTCATGTTTAGGTCTGGCTCCAGTGTGAAAAAGTGTGACAGCGCCATTCTGCTCTGGACCATAAGTATACTTTTTAACGATTTGGGCATCTACCCTTCTCGCAAGGTGATTTTTCAACTTCTCCGATTAGGTTTCTTTGCTTAATATATACATCGCCGTTATTACGCAGCATCCAGTTTGTGTGCCATGCTGGAGCCCCATGAGCTCCTTTAAGTCTAAATTGCGAGATACACTAGCGTTATTCTTACTAGACCTGGTCACCGAAATCCTGGGTATCTTCCAGAAAAACAATGTACCAAAAAATGGCTAGGAATCGTGCCAATAATGAAAAAATAATAGAACGACTTGAATCCCGGGTGGTCTGCCAGGGGTGGGAGTCTTGCCAGGGCAGGAATCTTAACAATAATGGAAATCTTGCCAGCCGGGAACCTTAGCGAGGGAGGGATTCTTTCCAGCTGAGTGCTAGAAACAGGGATAATGTGATGTTAGAGAGTTGCCGTAGAAGCTCTGTGATAATTTCCCTATTATTGCTACTTTTAAATTATCTCGAGCAAGACAATTTTTTAATCTTCTTTATTTCCTAAGCGAAGTCTTGATTCCGTCCTCAGAATGAGCAGACACAGACCAAACTCGCCCCACTGACAGTCCCCGTCCCCTGAGATCCTCTCTCCTAATCTTTCATTAAATTACGCATGATATTGTTTATACTTTATCCTTTTATAAGCCACAACAATGCTTAAAAATTGCATCTATTATCATGGCGCCCTCTGAAAATGAATGCTAGGTGTAGGGTGGAATCTATTGTTAGGATTTTTTTAAATATCCATAAGTTTTACTCAAAGAAATCGATATTTTTGTTAAAGGTCTTTCAGTAATACCTCTGAATATAGTTTAAATATACCACTAATATCAGCTCGCCTTGGGGGGAGGGGTGGGGCCTGGGGCCATATGGTGATGGATGGCGGTGATGCCACGGCGCTGTAGAGTGTTTTGTGGGGAATCATGGTAGGCTTGGGTTGCAAAACTTAAATCAAGGGATTTAAAGGCATAATTTTAATTAGGAAATACCTGAAAGATGTTTTGGGGGAGATGTAGCGATATCATGGGGTTGTTTAATATCATGCATAATTTACCGAGGTGGTATGCATTGTCATTGACTAGTATACTCTAGAGCTTAAAGAAAAGGTGGGAGGTGTTAAATGAATTTTTTGCTAGAGGGGGAGTTAAATCTAACAATACTCAATAAAACAGTGAATTTCGTTAAAAGTCTTTCAATAATACCTCTTTATATGGTTTAAATGTATCACTGATTTCAGCTTGCCGGGGGGAGGAGTGTAGGGGGGGGGGGGTGTTACATGGGTGAAATGCCATCGTGGTCTGGAGTGTTTTGTGGGGAATCTTGATTGACTTGGGTTGCAAACAACTAGAATCACGGGATTAAAAGACATACATTTTTTATAGGAATTGCCTGAAAAATGACTTGGTGGAGATGCTGTCTTGTCAGGGTTGGGGGGGGGGGGGAGTCATGTAATGTTATTGTTGGGTGACCTCCAGCTTAAAAGTTAGGGTGGAGACATTAAGGAATATTGCCCATGGAAGAGGTGAAAATCTAACAGGTCATAAAAGAAATGGATATTTTCCTTAAAAGCTCTTAATAGGTCTTAAATTTGAATCTAATAACAGCCTTTTTCCTCCGGTGTTGCTTGCTAGAAGGGGGGGGGCGTATTGTCGCGATAGTATAAAATCTAATATCCCATGTAAAGAAACGATACATTTTCGTTTTATCGTTATTAATATCTTGAGAGGAAATGTCTCCTGCAGTGTATCCAATCGGGAGAGGAACGCACCATTCTCACGAGTGCCGAAAAATTGGGGAATCTTAGCTGTCATGTAATAGATTATTTTTAGAATATGGTTCCTGATACAAAATTTTGTGAATGGCTTAATGGACAACTTGCTTGGGGCGCTGTACCATTGGAAGGGAATGACCTTTCGAGTCCTGGCGAGGTCTAGAAATCTAGTAAAAGAAAAATATGAAAGGTGTTTCGATCCAAATTTGAAACACCGAAAAAAGAAAATGTCTTGGGGCTTTTAGGCGAAAAAATATCAAAATGGTATTATCTGGCAGTGATGGATGCACCGTCCAAGCGTAAGATGCACTGACCTTACATAAAGTGCGTACCGTCATTAAGTTAATGAAAAAAAAGCGCTTTACGGATTTTGGGTGAAAAAAGTCTTACGTGACAGTAAGGTGTGAGTTTTCATCACGTTACAAGCGGGGGTTCCCCCAGGGGCTCCTGACGCAAAGTACATATCTGTCCGTTTGAAACGGGTAAGTCGTATGACGTCATTAGAGCCCATAGGGGTGTGTCACGGAGTCTTGGCAACTGTGTTCCCTTTAATAGAACAGGTAACCGCATTGCGTAGGCGTTACGGCTTGAGGGGTTGGTAGCTCTACTTATCTGACCCTTTAAAGATGAGGGTGTGTCGTGCGGTGTAAAATGTGCTTGAAACGGAAGTTTACCGTAATTTCAGAGGACTGTCACAGAAAAACAAAGGGGGCTTGTCACATGACGAAAAATGCGCTTGAACTCTTGCCAAAAATTGGGATGTCGCCTAGAAACATCTAACCGCATTGTACAGATGTGTCGCGTGACATCACAGATCACTTCTTTAAAATTCTATGGGAAAAGGGAGGGCATGTCTTTGAAACTGGGGAGGGCATGTCTTTGAAACTGGGGAGGGCATGTCTTTGAAGTACATACCCCACACTACTCGTATAAGTTTCAACATTTGCCCGCGGCTTCTAGGGGGGTTGTTGAAACCTCTTAGTTTTGGTTATAAGATCTTTGGTCAATTTGGAACAAAATGACTACCTCGAAATTCTTATCAGATGAATTTGGGGGAAAACCGTGAGGGGGGGGGGGCTTGTTGCCATCCGACCACTTTTGATTTTTAAACTTTCAATTTCTAATCATTTTAGTCCCCTTCGAAGCTTATACAACCACCTCTTTCATAAAAACCTTATGATGCGTTTCGATCATTTTTGACTCTTAAGAAAGGAACTAGAGCTTTCCTTTTTCAATCAAATGAACCTCCTATGAAGTCTATACGATCTCTCCTACCATAAAAAACCTCATATGGCCCCGGGTCATACCTACACCACCTGTCCCCAGGTTCTGGGGGGGGGGTTAGTCAACCCCGGTATTTTCGTTATCTGATATTTTAACTAGTTTAACAAAATGGCTATCTCAAAAAAATTTTCGGAGGCCATTGGGAAAAAAAGGTGTGGGGGGCTAGTTGTCCTCCGATCTCTTTTGACTCTTAAAAAGTGAACTAGAACTTTCAATTTCCAATCAAATCAGCCCCTCTGAAGTTTATACAAACACCCGTTCCATAAGAACCACATATGACCCCAGGGTATAACTTACAACGCCTGCCCCCGGGCTGTGAGGTGTTTTGTCGACTTGGGAGTTTTTATGTCTGATCTGTGAACTATTTTTAATGAAAGGGCTAGATCAAAATTTTTATCAGATACATTTGGGGAAAATGGGTGTTGGGTGCTAGTTGCCCTCCAATTACTTTTGACTCAAAGGGCACCTGAACTTCCAATTTCCAATCGAAGGTGCCCTCTCCGAAATTTATACGACCACCTCTTTTATATGAAGTGCTTCTGGAAAAATAATAATAAAACATTGGAGCCTCATGGTCTTTATTATAGGCAATGCTATAGTTTGGCCTCAAATTGAGAAAATGCGGTTTCACTATGAAATTTCATTGAAAAGACATGAAATGGGAAAAATCCCAAAGCTGCTAAATTGATGAATTTTGGCATTTTCCTTCTAGGTATTCTAGAATATGAGTAGAATGGGGGGTACCAGCCCGGTGCGTACCACGTGGTTTATGGTTTTCTCAATGAGAATGAAAAAACAGGAATTTTCTCACTTTAAAAACCATGAATTTTCTCACATTTATGTCTGTTTTCATTGATGGTTATGTGTGTCGGTCAATTTATTTGATGTTTTTCTCGGATGTCAACATCAAATTATGTCTGTTTTATGGTTTTTGTCAGTGAGAATTTGAAAAACAAGAACTTTCTCACATTTTTTTGTCTGTTTTCATGGATGGTTATGTGTGTTGTTCGATTTATTTGATGTTTTTCATGTCTGTTTTATGGATGATTTATGTCTGTTCGTTGTCAGTGAGAATGGACATGCTTGACGCGAATGTTATGAGATTGTTTGGCTAACCTAAACGGATAACTTGATTTAAATAATCGCTATGTGAAATTATATATTCACCAAGGGGGAATTAAGAAACATTATTGTTTCTTTAATCTTTAGGTGAAGCTAGCCTGTGAACTATATTTACGTAATTTTTAGGTAAAATTATGGATTAACGAGGGGGGAATTAAGAAACAAACATGGCTTCATTGTTGTTTGGTTAGCCTAACCTGAGAAATTGATTTACATAATCGCTATGGAAATTAGTGATTCACGAAGGGGGGAATTAAGAAACATTATGGTTTCTTTAATCTTTAGGCCTGAGGGATTTATTTATTATTGTTGTTTTGGACAAGTGCATGCTAGGGGTGAATGTCAAGGTGTCCTGGAATAGGAATAACGGAAGTAAATGCGTCCTTTCTCCGCCAATCAGAGACTCGGATACCTCCTCTTTCTCAGCCAATCAGAGGCCTGCCTACATATGATTTCCCCGTGACATTACAATTCACACTTGAGATTTCGTATATAACGGGCATGCAATGTGATTAAATTATCAGATAGTTCCAGAACATAATGGATATAACACATGAAATTATTGATGAATTTGATGCCTTGACAACCGCATTTAGCAATGTGATTAAATTTTCATTTTTTATTTTAAAAATAAAATTTTTTTCCGTGGTTACCCTATAATATATTCGGGTAACCCCCCCCCCACAGACAAGACAAACATCACTTTACAATCTTTATACTCACTATGAAAACATAAAATATATTCTTTTACCCTCAAAAACTTACCTCATCCCCCATTGTTTTACAACCTAATTCAAGCAAAAAGAAATAATTTTCTTTAGAAAAATTATAGACTTTCTCTATTGTGATTTAAAGTGTCTACTGACTTCCGTCACTGTTGTTATTAACCCGCTATGGTTTTGACACAAAGCTCCAGCGCGAGGCCTATAATTAGCTCTGACCCTTTTTTGAAGCACTGATCCTGGTCGTTACAAGTTTAGTGTACTTAGATATAACAGAGTTAAAAGAATGAGACTAAAAACATGTTTTTATTTATTGGATAACTGAATAAGAACCATCGCTTAGATCACTGCTTCGCTGATTGACTAAATATTTCCGTGGGGGTTATTTTCCGTGGGCTGTTTTTCTGTGGGGTGTGATAAATACCAGCTATCGAAAAAGGATACGGAAAGATAAAAAATATCTTTAATAATTTAAATGCATCAAATATGGCATGCTCAATTCCTATTAAAACAAGAAAAGAACACAAACGCATAAAAATAATAAATTAGACTGAATTTTATATACTTAATTTTGAACGACTCAGTGAGCCGTAATTCTTCTTTCTCAGATTCAAAAAAGGGTGCAATTATTATATTTCACGAAATTTTTTTACGTTGTGCTTTCTTAGTGATAAGTTCCTTTCTAGACTAAATTACATGGATGATGATAGTAACTTTCTTTCTGTAAAAAAGGGGCAAATTATTTCAATACTAACTTTTTCTCTTCTTTTTAAGGCAAATTGTGAAGAATGCCAATCGCCAACACCCGCTAAGAAAGCGAGGGTTAATAATGCGGGCCATGCGAAGGCTACTGTCCGGCAATATGGTAGCTGGCCGAAGCCTCCTAAACAAGTGGGGCCTACCCAAGCCGTATTGGAATGTGACATCGCTTGCCCATCCGCTCTCCATGGACCTATAAGAGCTGCTCCATCATCGAAAGGTCAGGAGGTTACCATCCAGCTTGCACTACCCAGACCTTCGGGCACACAAGCCCAGACAGAGTTTGTAAATGTAAGCATTTTTTTCCTACCTATCATATAGAAATGTTTATCAATTTCTTCCAACTTTTATTGGCCTTTTCTACATGCAACATTTTAGAACACTGCGTAAAAGTATATCTCAGCAGGACTATTGAAAGATTTTTTCTCCCCAAAGGAAATATAATGTTCTCCCTTTTGAATCATGTCAAGTGCATGCATTCACCCTTTTGCTAAATTAGATTAGCGAAGCCAAAAAAGGCACTATATTCTGGTCATAGTAAGGTTAGGTAATTTCTATTGTGATATAAATGAATGGTTCACCTTGGCTCTACAAATATTATAAAAAAAAAAAACTGTATATCTGAATAAGTTGTGTATTATGACAGGAGATGGATACACATTTCAAATCTTGTTTATTTCAAAAGCAAATAAAGACTATTAATATGAAATTTTATTCGGAGGAATTGTTTGAACAAAATAAAAACCAACTATGTCATGTTTTAGATTGTAAATATCTTATATTAGTGTGGAGACGACGCGGCGTCAAGGAAGGGCCGAGAAGCACTGCGGGAAGCGCCCCGGGGCCGCCCCGTGCTGACCGGCTCGGGGGGGGGGTTTAATAGTGGAACTTGGGAAGGGGTGGAGTTGTTTGAACAAAATCAAATTGTAAATTATATGTAAAGCGGCGTTTTATATTTTAAATATCATATATTAAGTTTGAAAATTGAATTTTAAGAATATCAATAGTTTAGGGGAACAGTGAATTAAAAAAAATCTACTATGTGCATACGGATACTACTACTACTACTACTACTACTACTACTACTACTAAGTACGTTTTACAAATACGTTAATAATAATAAAAATTTTAAACAGTAAGGGGATGATTTGAACACATTGAAAATAAGCTATTTTTTCATTTATAGGTTGGAGCATTGTTCCCATACTCGCCATCTACCCCTTGCTCGTCAGTTGGAGAAAGAGAGAACGCGCCTGTGGGGATTTACAATAATGAAGCATCTACTATCCGTGAATGGCATGGTAATTCCCTCGAAATGGCCTTTAACATTGATGACGATTTAAGTGATTTTTTTAAATGTTGATAGTAGCACAGCTGAGCAGGGTAATGTAGATAATTCAGATTCGGACTTAGTATTGCTAAGCCCAAATACTATGCAGCTTTTGGATGATTTTGTCGGTGAATTGAGGGGAAACCCTTCCCCCTCAGATTACATGAACATTTCCCCACTTCAATCGAATGAAGCGGCTTCCCATTCAGCTTTGGTTAATGGACACGAATCCCATACGTCGGTTGGTGGTGTAACTCACTCAACAATCCGAATTTTCCTATGTCTTTTGGCAACGGATTTGTTTGAAGTTGTGGACGTAGTTGACCTGGACTAAATAAATCATCGTAAGAGAGAAGAAATTTTTTCTCCATCCATATCAACAATTAAAGTGCAATTAAAATGCCGGATGGTTCTTTTTAGAGCCTTTTTAGAGATTATTAAAAAACCTTTTTCCTATGTTAATATATCTTATCGGAGATAGACATCCTGTTACAAGAACCCCACTTAAGTTTCATATTATAGCTGTCGGGTGGATTAAAATTAAGGTGTACGGATGGGTAATCTGATAAACATCGGATTTGCATAAAAGTTTAGTGCAAAAACATATAGCAGTTTCAGAATGACTGTCAACGGTTATATAGTGATTCGTCTTTTTTCATATAGTTACTTTTATTAAAGGAATAGTGGATTATTGCACTAGAAAACGTTCTGCTTCGAAGATAAGTGACAAAATAAGATTTATTGAATATGCATGATAAGCTATTCTTGTACTATAAGCATTCCCTTATATACTATTAATTTGG